>NW_666281.1:0-894 GCF_000006425.1 Cryptosporidium hominis TU502
TATTGAAAGGCTCATCTTGAATATCAGAGCCTTGTTCATCATTTTTTAAATCAACATAACTGTTAGTTATTTCATCTTTGCTATTGATATTGTTATTTAAATTATTAGTCTTAGCACTCATCTTCTTGGTATGGAGGTTCTTATTCTAAACTTCCCCACAATCTTGAATTGAAGATTAAATTTTTTTTAACTATAAAAAAAGATTTACTTAGAATCGTAAAAGCTTAATGTATAATCACCACATTTAACTCTGTTATAAGACAACATGAATCCAATCCAAGTCTATTAATATTCCAAAAATCGTATATTTTTTTTTCTTTAAATTAAACTTTATATGAATTTAATTATTTTCATTGGTTTTTTTATAATTTGTATAAAATTTCTCAAGAATATTCTTTGAAATTCGTCTTGAATTATTTATTAAAAAAAAAGAAATTCATATAAGGAATCAAATTTTTTAATTCCCTAAAATTATTTTTTTCTTATTACGTGTGTATTATTTACAATAATTTTAGATACCGGTATTTTACACGTATGGCGGGAGCTTGTTGTGGAAAGAATTATTTGCATGCAAGCCATGCAAATAAATGCATGAGGGGAGGGAAAATAAAAGAAATTATAAAAATTATAATAATCACTATTTTAGCTTAATCTTCTATTTGAATTAGTAAAAAATCGAGTAAAATGATTATGAACCCAAGTTTTCAATTTATTAGTTTCATTATTGCTAATAAATTCTTTAATACGTGGATGCGACCATAAATCTGAATTCTTTCTTGATATTTTAAGAGTAATAATGCTTGAATTTGAATCTCGATTAGATACAGAGCTGGAACTTCTACTGTAACTTGAGGAATTACTATTTCTTGAATTACAAGAAATTTCAGCAATTAA
>NW_666290.1:0-904 GCF_000006425.1 Cryptosporidium hominis TU502
AAATTGGAGTACGAAAAGCCTCGATATAACCCTCACTAAAGGGAACAAAAGCTGGAGCTCCACCGCGGTGGCGGCCGCTCTAGAACTAGTGGATCCCCCGGGCTGCAGGAATTCGATAGCTAGTGAATTTAAAGAGAATGATTCAGCATTCAGCACATGCCTTCCATTTGATGAATTTGAACTTTTCTCAACTCAATAATCAAGCTTATCGATACCGTCGACCTTGAGGGGGGGCCCGGTACCCAATTCGCCCTATAGTGAGTCGTATTACAATTCACTGGCCGTCGTTTTACAACGTCGTGACTGGGAAAACCCTGGCGTTACCCAACTTAATCGCCTTGCAGCACATCCCCCTTTCGCCAGCTGGCGTAATAGCGAAGAGGCCCGCACCGATCGCCCTTCCCAACAGTTGCGCAGCCTGAATGGCGAATGGCAAATTGTAAGCGTTAATATTTTGTTAAAATTCGCGTTAAATTTTTGTTAAATCAGCTCATTTTTTAACCAATAGGCCGAAATCGGCAAAATCCCTTATAAATCAAAAGAATAGACCGAGATAGGGTTGAGTGTTGTTCCAGTTTGGAACAAGAGTCCACTATTAAAGAACGTGGACTCCAACGTCAAAGGGCGAAAAACCGTCTATCAGGGCGATGGCCCACTACGTGAACCATCACCCTAATCAAGTTTTTTGGGGTCGAGGTGCCGTAAAGCACTAAATCGGAACCCTAAAGGGAGCCCCCGATTTAGAGCTTGACGGGGAAAGCCGGCGAACGTGGCGAGAAAGGAATGTAAGAAAGCGAAAGGAGCGGGCGCTAGGGCGCTGGCAAGTGTAGCGGGCACGCTGCGCGTTACCACCACACCCGCCGGGCTTTATGCGCCGCTACAGGGCGCGTCAGGGTGGCCCTTT
>NW_666291.1:0-905 GCF_000006425.1 Cryptosporidium hominis TU502
GGGACTACGGTTACGNTACGTTTCCATANGAGCCCTCACTAAGGCCACAAAAGCTGGAGCTCCACCGCGGTGGCGGCCGCTCTATAACTAGTGGACTCCCCGGGCTGCAGGAATTCGATAATAATTGAAAATAAACAATTTAAAATCACTAGTAATAATTTGTGTTGAAAAATAATAATAATAATAATACTATTATTTTGATTNCCCNCCCCCCCTCTCTTTCCGTCAGATTCCCCCCCCTTTTTTTTTTTTGGGGCCCCCCCCCCCCCCCCCGGTCCCCCCCCCTTTTTCCCGTGTGGATTGTTTTTCCCCCTCCCCCCCGCAATCTTTCTTCCCACTCTCCCCTCCTGTTCCCCTCCTCCCCCCACCACTTTCACATTCCCCCCCCCCTCTCCCCCACCTCCCCCCCCCTCCCCCCTCCCCCCCCCCCCCCCCCCCTTCTCCCTCCCCCCCCCCGCCCCCCCCCCCCCCGCCCTCCCACCCCTCACCCACTTATCCTCCTTTCTCTGCCCCCTCACCTATCCCCCTCTCTCTCCCTTCCTTACTCCCCCCTCCCTGCGTTCCGCCCCCCTTCCCACTACTCTCCACCTCCTCCTCTCCCCCCTCCTTCCCTATCTCGCCCTGATTTGCCGCTCACCTTGCCCCGCCCCCACCCCACTCTCCTCGTCCCCCTTCTTTCGCCCATCTCCCCCTTACTCTCTGTCCTCCGCCACCCCTCCCCCCTCTCCCTCCCACTTTTTCTCCTCTTCCCCCTCTCCTGTCCCACTCCCCTCCTCCCGCTTTCTCGTCTTCCCCCTCACTAACTTCTCTATCCCTCCTTACACACATTCCTCACTCCCCTTCTCCTACACTCCCCATTTCGGCCTCACATCTTCCCCTCCTCCCCCCCCCTCCCACATCCCCCT
>NW_666294.1:0-911 GCF_000006425.1 Cryptosporidium hominis TU502
TTGGATCATAAGATATCTGGCATTCCATTGTTTGACTTTTAAAACTATATTTTGATAATTCTCCATCAATTATTGATTTATCATTCAATATTACACCAGAACATGTACTATTTGAGAATACTCTCTGTTGAACTGAACCTGATAATTCAAATCCATTTCTTTCATAATATGTTAATCCATTCTCTAATGTTTGACTATATTTATATAACATCTCTGTATAAATATTAAATGAATCATCACTTAACCATTGTAACTTAAATCCATTCAAAATACAAAATCCTAACGATATCTTTAATAAATGATTTCCTTTCACTGGTGTTAATGTTTTCATTGACTCATTCCCTAAATAACCTATTCCACATCTATGTGGATATGATGTTTCAAATTCTATACCAATCATTCTATTTCTGTATAACTTCTTTAGATATGGTTCATTCATATCATCTTTGCTAGCTTTTCCATATTTACTATCTACGTTCATTTCTTTATTATTATCCTTAATATAGTAATTATTATAAGTTGAAAAATCAAATCCTTTATAATAAAAATTTGATGATAAAAATATTACTTCACATAAATATTGTCCCATCCAAGAATATTCTCCACCTTTATATGGCCAAGAGCCAATACCACATTTAAATTCAAGGCTTTTCTTTTTTGAGTCTCTAAATGGTACATTTCTTACAATAAACGAAATCCATTTTGATCGATTTTTTTTACTAAAATAATTACTATTAAAGAATTTTCTTCTATTAATAGAATTTTCTTTTTCATCTCCTGGATCATTCTTAGTATATATTTCTAACAATTCATTATATTCAAAAATTTCGGGTAATGATATTTCTTCATTAACTTCATTATCAATATCTACTTCAATTTCTGGATCTATTTTATCAAAATATGTTGGCAAT
>NW_666301.1:0-760 GCF_000006425.1 Cryptosporidium hominis TU502
AGTTACGTTGGACGAAACTCACCATTCGTGTCGAATTGGGTACCGGCCCCCCCCCTCGAGGTCGACGGTATCGATAAGCTTGATCTGAATTAATATTAAACCATTGTCATTACCTTATTTTCTATATTTTTTCCCCAAATTATTCAGAAAACAATGAACTCATTGTGCAACTATCAAAGATGAGAAAAGGATCTGTTTGGAATTCAGATCGAATTCCTGCAGCCCGGGGGATCCACTAGTTCTAGAGCGGCCGCCACCGCGGTGGAGCTCCAGCTTTTGTTCCCTTTAGTGAGGGTTAATTTCGAGCTTGGCGTAATCATGGTCATAGCTGTTTCCTGTGTGAAATTGTTATCCGCTCACAATTCCACACAACATACGAGCCGGAAGCATAAAGTGTAAAGCCTGGGGTGCCTAATGAGTGAGCTAACTCACATTAATTGCGTTGCGCTCACTGCCCGCTTTCCAGTCGGGAAACCTGTCGTGCCAGCTGCATTAATGAATCGGCCAACGCGCGGGGAGAGGCGGTTTGCGTATTGGGCGCTCTTCCGCTTCCTCGCTCACTGACTCGCTGCGCTCGGTCGTTCGGCTGCGGCGAGCGGGNTCAGCTCACTCANGGGCGGTNTTTCGGGTATCCACNGATTCAGGGGAATACCGCTGGGAAGAACATGTGAACCAAAGGGCCANCAAAGGCCCCAGAACCCGTAAAAGGGCCGCGTTGCTGGCGTTTTTCCAATATGCTCCGCCCCCCTGTGCNNNTTCC
>NW_666318.1:0-935 GCF_000006425.1 Cryptosporidium hominis TU502
TGAACAAATTTCAATATTAAAAGAAAAGATTGAAATGACAGGTTCAGCATCTGAAAGAACTTCAATGAATTCTAGTAGAATCATGTCATTTTCAGATATAACAACAGAAAAGAATTCAATGGATTCAATTCCAATGATTAATACATCAAGATCTTCAAAGTTTTCAGATAGAATGAAATCAAGTATTGATCAAGTTTTTATGATTAACAAGAGACTTTTATTCACATTAGTCAGATTAAAACTTTGGATTGTAGAAGAAATTCTATATGATGAACAAATTTTGGATGGATCCCAATTAAGTAGAGAATATGATCATGACTCTTCAAGATATTTGTTAAATTACTTTGAAAATGCTTATGAATTTATGGTAAACTTAGAAGATTATAAATCAAATTATTTGAATAATGAATACTTAAGTATTGGTATTATACAAATGTTATATATTCTAAATAAACAATGGGAAAGATCAATAAATAATGAAAATAGGTTACTTAATCAACTTCAAGAAATGGTAAGAATATACCATAGATTAAAGAAACATTTACTAACTTTCTCAAAAAGTAGTTATCAGCAGAATTCAAAGGAAGATGGAAGAATAGTATATAATGAAATAGAAGATACAGAAATTGAAAGTTTACATCTATCAAATGAAAATAACTATGTATTCCAAATAGAAAAAGAATTAACAAGTCTTGGACTTGGGATTTTCTCANGACGTGATTTGAATAGTGGAAATAAAGTTGAGAATGAATCAGATACTGTATTAGCTTTTAATTCTAAAGATAGACATAATCCTAATGAAATGAATGGTAATATGGATGGATTGTTAAGTTAGGGAACAAGTGGAATGAAATTCTTAAGACATTTTAGAAAATTTTCCTTGGATCCTAATTTTGCCAATAGGAAAGGAATATCTTTCCATTAAAAAGATCTAT
>NW_666322.1:0-939 GCF_000006425.1 Cryptosporidium hominis TU502
TTATTCAGTCCTGTGTGAATACAAATAAATGTGAACAATTCTGAATTAATGAATTAAATTTTCTGAAGAAAAAAAAACTTTTATAGTAATATAATATTTTAAAAAAAATTTATAAAATTATTTATTATTCATTCATTTATTACCAAAGTTATTAAGCAAAAGGACAGTTGAATACTGAAATTGATATTCTAGAAGTTTATTAAATTTGCAGGAAAGAGTTGGTCCAAGTTCTTTTTTTTTCCTTTTTTGTTTACTCGCCATCATAAACTTCAATTCTGAAGTGAGAAATGGCGAGAAAGAGAAGATATGGATCTGCGATTGGCGGAGAACATGGTACAGAAAGTCCATATTTGGAATCAATCAATTTACCAGATGAAAATTATTATAGGAATATGACCGAATCTCCGATGGAACTAGATCAGCCACATATGTCAACAAATCCTATAAAACACGGATTATCAAGAGCAAATATGAATAATATGATTATGCAAGATAGATATAATAAAAATATGGAAGCAAGAGCAGTCCCCAAAGTTCGAAGAAAAAGAACATTAATTCCACAAGAATCTGTTGATGAAAGAAATGAAATTAATCATTCAAGAATATTCCACCAAAATGAAAATGTTGATATATTCCAAGATGATTTATCATCAAGAAATTATCCAACAAATCATTCCATTAATAATAACTCTAAAAATACATTCATGTATAATACAAGAAGCAAAGCAATGTCTATGAGACAAGTTGGTGCTAATATTCTAGATAAATCTACAGAAAATTCTCTCAGAAAAAGAGCTGAAAAAGGATCTTCAAATCTACCTCCTCTCCCTAGAACGGAAGATTATTGGCCAAAAATTAATAAGGATACAACTCAAGACCATGAGGAATATTTGAAAGATTCGGTACCTACCAAGAATTCTGAATATAACAATCAATGAA
>NW_666332.1:0-954 GCF_000006425.1 Cryptosporidium hominis TU502
AGGCCTGCGGTCAGCTACNCCATCCCTTCTGGTAAAGGGAACAAACGCTGGAGCTCCACCGCGGTGGCGGCCGCTCTAGAACTAGTGGATCCCCCGGGCTGCAGGAATTCGATTAATGAATTATTAAATCTTAAATCAAATAAATCTTCATCTACTAATATATTTTCAATAAATAAAAAATATCTGATTGATAGATCCAGAGAATATAAACAAGCCATTATTTTTTTATCTGATATATATTTCACCAACACTTATTTCTTATAAATTACTTGTAGAATGTGCAATAAAAATTCAATCATTACTTGAAGATGAACATGAACTTTTACAATATGAATCAGCTCTAGCAATTACAAATATACTTAGTAAATCATTTGATAAAATTTCACAAGATTCTGAAAATGATTCAATTTCTATAAGAATTTATAATAATGGTCTTGGATGGAGTTTATTAAAAAGTCTTTGTTTTACTGATAATAATTTATTGAGAGCTGCTGGTTTAGAAGGACTTTGTAATTTTTGTAATAAAGATTATGTTGTTTTAAATCATTTTATTTCAAGTAAATCCAATGGTATTGAAGATTTAAAATTATTTATTGCTTTTTCACAAGAACAAGGACCTCGAGGGGGGGCCCGGTACCCAATTCGCCCTATAGTGAGTCGTATTACAATTCACTGGCCGTCGTTTTACAACGTCGTGACTGTGAAAACCCCTGGCGTTACCCAACTTAATCGCCTTGCAGCACATCCCCCTTTTCGCAGCTGGCGTAATAGCGAAAAAGCCCGCACCGATCGCCTTTCCCAACAGTTGCGCACCCTGAATGCCGAATGGCAAAATGGAAGCGTTAAATTTTTTGTTAAATTCGCGGTAAAACTTTGGTTAAATCACTTCTTTTTTAACCCATAGGCGCGAATCCGCCAAAATCCTTATAAATTAAAAGAATAGAACCAGGATAG
>NW_666338.1:0-960 GCF_000006425.1 Cryptosporidium hominis TU502
GGGANAGGGGNGNNAGGGNGACGGGGGNGTAAGGGGNGAGCNGNTTTCCTTTTGNGNNNGGGCTAACTAGTNAGNTATCCCGCGCTNNGNAGANGGGAAAAAAGCTTCCCCCCTTGAGGTNNGAGGTATTTTTAAGNTTGATGAATAGGATGTAGCATTAAACTTTTTCTCTTTTTTTTCACATTATACAGAAATAGAAGCATTTTTTCAAAATAAAGATGAATAGAAACAAATGCTTGATGAATCAACTATGCCTGGAGCAGAGGTATCNCAATTATTTTTTTTTTAANNNCANNNNCATTTTTTTGAGGGATTTCGATTTCAGAAGTAGAATTGTTATTCGTCGTAAGAGGGGAGGGGGATCCCCCCCCCGAGGAAAAGATNNTATNAAGAGACGAGAGCAGAGGTGAGGCACTTCGTGGAGTNGTCAAAGAGCGGAGGCGAAGGAGACGGGGAGNAGGGTAGGGTTATAGGGTAGGGCGTTGCGGTGGGGGTATGAACGTGGTAACGGGGTACGGGGGGCTGTGACGCCTGCGGGGGGAAGGGGATTGGGAGGCGATGAAGACGCCGTAGACGGTAGGATATGGAAGTGGTTAGGGGGGACGNCGGGCGGGGTGTTTGGGAGGGGTGGGGCGAGGACGCGGAATCTCCGGGTGGCCGCCCGGGACGCGGGGGGGGTCGGGGGGCTGGAGGNGGGGCGGCGGAAACTGGGGTGGGGGGATGNGTGNAGGGTCGGCCTTTGGGTTTGGGGNTGCACTCCCTGGCGTTGTGGGCGGGGGGGGTATTTATGCCGGGTAGGTTCGGGGAGGGGTGGTGGGAGGTTCGTACGGGGGGACNGGTTATTACTGTTTTCGTGAGNTGGGGGGGGGGGGGGGGCGGGGGCGAGGGGGTGGGGGTCGTGTGGGTGGTCCGGAATTACGGTCTTGGGGGATGATTGGCTAAAAAGGTGTGAGGAATCCG
>NW_666345.1:0-970 GCF_000006425.1 Cryptosporidium hominis TU502
GGGGATCACATGTACGAACTACTCATAGCTGCGATTGGGTACCAGGCCCCCCCCTCGAGGTCGACGGTATCGATAAGCTTGATTATTTATAATTTATTCCCCCTATGACCGACACGAAAAATGATATGAACTAATATTATATTCTGGATACGTGTGTAATATGAATGTGGACGATATGATGCTAATTACTCTCTGATGAACTTGCAGATATAAAAAATGAGTTGATAGTATTTTTTATAGAGAGAGTATGTTAACATTAATAATTCTTGATAAAATAATGAATTTTTGTTTTAATTGTAGAAAAAGGAAGATTTTATTTAAATTAATTAAAGTTTAGAGAATTAAATTTATATTGAAATTAAATACTTTTAAAATTGGTATATTCATTATAATTAATGCTCGAGTACGAGTAAATTCAATCATTTATCTTATTGATTGTATACACCAGCCCCCTTTCTTTACGTGATCTCTTTTTCTTTGTTCGAGTCCTGCGGATTATCTTTTTCGCATTGTCGTGNATATTCCGTGTTTGTCGGTTTCATTCGTTTTTTCCCTTTTCTTTTTTTATTGCTTACTTTCGTACTTTCTTGGTCTGTCAGTCGGTGCGAAATCCTACCACACGGTTCCTCTTTACGTTCCGTTTCCGGCGCCCTTGTCGTTGTTTTCCTTTCCTTGATTCCGTTTTATGTATTCCATTCCGTTCATTTCGATTCGCGTCCNTCGTTGCGCGTCTTGNTTCACCATATCTTCCATTTTTTTCCANTATTTTGCTTTATTGCGGTACATAGCCCCTTTTCATTTATGGCCAGTCCAATTCCCTCCATACCTGTTCTTTGTTTATATGATTCTTCCTCATTTGTTCACGGTTGTTTCTCCNTTATTTCGGGCTGTATCGCTCTACTGTTCCTCGTTAAAATATCTTCGCTCATANACCTATGCGCGCCTNTTCGACCACCTCGCCTGTCTCCCC
>NW_666350.1:0-982 GCF_000006425.1 Cryptosporidium hominis TU502
GTAAGTTTTACAAACATCAGAATGATAGAAGAAAAAAAAACAGTATACACACTCATATAAATAAAAGAAATAAAAATAACTATCATCTTTCAGAATCAGATAGAGAAGAAAAACTTCAAAAAATGATTAATTATGGAAAACTCACTCAAAATGAAAGAATTAATAAATTTAATGCTAAAAGTAATATTTCGAATAAAGAGCCCGCCAAACATCGTGAGTATTTGCATGAAATGAGGAATAAAGTCAATCAAAAACAAATTTCTTCTTTAGAAGAAAGAATGAAGTTTATGAAAAATTGAACTTTATAATAATTCAGGTATACAAATTATATAAACTTAAAGGTTTTAGATTTATTTTTTCTTTTTTTCTTGATTCATTAAATATATACTTTTTTGTATTTTAATAATAAATTATTGCCACTAGCTTCACTTGTTACAGTTACATGCAGTGCATGCAATTTATTGCATGCAAAATCCTCAATTTATTAAATTTATGTTTTTTGTTTAAATTACATTAATTAAAACAATTATGGTGATAATTATAACCAAGAATCAAAAAAATCATCACAATGAGAAAGAATCTCAGGGAAATCCGTGTAAATTCTGACTATTGATGACTTATTAGTGATAGAAAACTGAATTATTAAATAATATTTTGGTAATAAATGAATACAAAACCATCTATAGCTAATTTGAACTTGGCAATCCTCAATAAAGTTTTGTTTCTTAAGTTCTATTTGATGAATTAACAAATCATGCTTAAAATCAAAATCTTCCTTGATATTAATTTTTTCATTAATCACAGAAAGTAATTCATTTCCATCTATTTCAAAAGTACGTAAATGCTTATTGATATTTCTTAATACTAAATTCGATGATATATCCAAAAGTTTACATGTATTAACCATTTCTGGAGTTTCTAATTGACTTTTATGTTTTGATGATTCAGATTCTAATTCTAATAATCTCAAACTGAGAGCTTT
>NW_666351.1:0-982 GCF_000006425.1 Cryptosporidium hominis TU502
CTATTTAGGGGAGACTATAAAATCCTCAAGCTTATAATTCATATAGGAATTTTGCATATAGAGATGCATTAAAGTATGCTTTGTTTGAATTTCAACTTAGAAGAGATCAATATCGTTTATTATGTGACTCTAATGATCTTTTCTTAAATACCAATGTATTAAAGTTATTTATAGGTAAGTTTATTTCATTATGAGAAACATTATTTCAATTGAAATGGAGTCAAAAATATTGCTATATCAAGGTTTGTAATATGAAATCAAATATTAATCTAAAAGTCAAGTAAATCTTTTATTGATTATAAAAGCAAAACCTCCTGTTCTAATCCTAATTACAATATTCTACTATTTTGTTTGTCTTTAGATTATCTCCAGGAGGATAACAATTTGGGAGTGAAAGTATAATATTTAATTCTTTCAAGAATAAGTTTAGTACTTTGATTCTTGAAGGACGATTTCATTCTCTATATTTCCAAAAATGACTTCGATTAATCATTACTATTTCAATCTTATTTAAGAATTGGTTGAAAAAAACAATACTTTTAAACTCGACTTGGGTTAATTGGAATAAATTGTTTCTCTATATAATTTCTAATAAATCTATATCAAATCGAATATATTAACTTTATAAATTTTAGAAACACAAATTAAGATTTTAACGCCAATAGCTCCACATACATGTGAATATATTTGGAGAGATATTTTAGGGAATGAAGGATTTATTGTAAATATGAAATGGCCAGATTTCAATGATGATTCAATTAAAGAATTTAGATTCTCTCCAAATCATAGTAAAATGTTGAATTTGATAATAAAGTCAATTGAAGATTTTAGAAAACAATGGATAAATGGAGTAGTGCTAAAAAGGTGGATCTGCATNCACAGGAGGTGGTAACAGAAGGCAAGTCAGCATAATTTATGTCTCAATGATATCAGACTGGCAATAGAGGCTGANNCAGTCAAANATATCATGAGAGGAGTTCAA
>NW_666356.1:0-988 GCF_000006425.1 Cryptosporidium hominis TU502
TATTAAGTGATGAAAATATTATTCAAACTCATTATAACTTATTAACTTATCTTCAAAATTCTCATAATATTATTAATACATTAATTTCAGCAACAGCTCAAAATCAAGATAATCATTTCATCTTAATTCATCCAAATAAACTTACTGAAGAATTTATTAAGAAATCGAATAAAATTGATAANTATGATAGAGAAAAACNATTAAATGGATGAAATATTAGTAGTTGTGGATTTTGTATGGTAAATCCAAAAGACATTTCTATCAGAATAATATTAACCACTTTATTCAGATGGTCCATTGATGGTTTGGATCGATTATACCATTGAAAAAAAACTTGATCCAATTTAATGATGATGGATATTAGNTTTAAGGGATTGGAATCNTTTAAATGTAAGGTCTAATAATTTACAATATTGGAGAAACATATATTTCCCAGTGAAACCAAAGGAATTTCCATTTCTCTATAATGGGAACCGAAAAAGAAATTCCCCTATCCTCAAAAAAATAATGATAGAGAAATTAAAATGTTTTGATAATAAAGGTGAGTTATTGATTTTTATTGAAGATATATCTGGGGATCCCATTTCAAAATTTTTCTTCTGATATTGAGAATATGTATATAATTAAGGATTTAACTATAAAATTGGATGAATTATTTAAAGAAAATGGATTTATTCGAGTTACAAATTCTTATAGTGAAATTATTAATAAAGAATACTTATATAAAAATAATTATTGTATTTCAGTAATTAGTAGTATATTTAGTGGGTTAAATATACATGAAAGAATAGAAATGAAGAATTTAAGTTATTTAATGGAAACAGAAATTGGTTCTGAGAGAGAAATCATTATATATATAAAAACAATACATATCAAGAAATATAACTTTTCAATACCTATATGTATTTTTTTGAGTTTGTATAAATGTAAAATAAAGATAATATATTTATCAAGTATTTTCAATGATGGTACATTATATATAAATCAA
>NW_666357.1:0-990 GCF_000006425.1 Cryptosporidium hominis TU502
ATAAAATTATATAATTATATAATTTCATTATTTCTTAAATTATTAGTAAATAATAATTTTCTAAATTATTATATTAACTAATATATATACTAATATTTATATGTAAATTGAATTACTTTAAAATAGTTATTTTGAAAATCGCAAATTTATTTAAAAAAAGAAAAGATGAAAGCAGCAAGACAAGTAGTTACAAATGGTAGTCCAAAGGTGGAATTACAAAAGGATACATATTTTGTAGAAAATCATGTAAATTGCGCTGATCCTATTACATTATCAGAAGGAAGTATTAAAAACAAGGTTTCAGTTAGATGCTCTCAAAATAGCAGAATTATTGTTGAACAAAAAGTCAACAGTATTTTTATTGAAAATTGTGTTGGATGTATCTTTCTAGTAAATGGTGTAATTTCATCCATAGAAATTGTTAATTGTGATGATATTAAATTACAAATGACAGGCATTGTTCCAACTATTTCTCTTGATCAATCAAATAAAGTTAATATCTACACATCCAAAGAAGGAAAGAATGTTGAGGTTTATAGCAGTAAATCAAGTGAAATGAATTTACTCTTTCCAGGAGAAGAAGAAGGTGACTGGAAAGAACTTGCAATTCCTGAACAATTTGTCACTAAATACAATGAAAGTAAGGGTAAATTAGAAAGTGTGGTTTCTCCATTATATGGATAAATAAATTACTTTCAATTCAAATATTATAATTAGTATTAATCTTAACTTGGATTAATATTATTTTATAATATAAATATCTCACAATACAACTCAAAAAACCCTTATTTAGATATAAGAAATGAAGAAAATCAAATCAATAGAAATAGTGAAATAATTATTGTGAGAAGAAATTTGTAATGTCTCTACTTGTATGTAATGTTTTCGCTTAATTTAAATTTGAATTGTATACAGGAAACATATTATTTATATTATAAAAAGAAAAAAAAGAAAAATAGAGGCAGAAAAAAGAATAGCACAGGGAAAGAT
>NW_666378.1:0-1016 GCF_000006425.1 Cryptosporidium hominis TU502
TTTTCCATATTACAATATTCTGCAAAATTATTAAAAATAATATTACCACAAGGTGTATCATTAACTTCACAATGAAATTGTAATGAAAATCTTTTTTTTTCAAGATTTTGTAATGCAGCATATTTACAATTAATAGTACTAGCAATTAATTGAAAATCATTACCAGGTATAATAATTTCATCTTGATGACTCATCCATACTTGTTGTTGAGAATTATTATCAAGATTTTGAAAAATAGGTGAATAAATATTATTATTAATATTTAAAGTAGCATAACCAAATTCACCAATAGGTGCTTTATGTACTTGACCACCATAACCAATATTAACAATATAATGTCCATAACATAATCCTAAAATTGGTATATTAAGATTTAAAATATCATTATTAAATTCTGGAATATTATCATCATAAACACTAGAAGGTCCACCAGAAAAAACAATACCTTTAGCATTATTAAAAGTATTTAAATTAGTTGAAGGTAATGCAATTTCAGAATAATAACCAAGTGCACGAAATCTTTTAGCAATTAAATGTGAATATTGACTTCCAAAATCAAGTATAATAATTTTTGAATTTATCATAATAAATATATTAAATAATTATAATAATAAAGAAGAGGAAGAAGAATAATTAATTAATTAATTAATTAATTAATTTTAAAAGAAAAAATAATAATAATAATAAAAAAGAAAAGATAAAAAAAAAAAAAAAAAGAAAAAAAAAAAGATCTTAATTTGACATTATCTTATAAAATTAATAAAAATAAAATGTCTTAATATTACCGCATAAAATGATTTCATAGAAAAAAAAAAAAAAAAAAAAAAAAAACAAAACAAAAAACAAAAAAAAATAACTAAATAATTATCTTAAATTGAAAGTAAAAATAAATTATTTGTATTAAAAAAAAAACAAAACAAAAAACAAAAAACAAAAAACAAAAAAAAATGACTAAATAATGATCTTAAATTGACAATAAAAATAAATTATTTGTATTAAAAAAAAAAAAAAAAGAA
>NW_666383.1:0-1026 GCF_000006425.1 Cryptosporidium hominis TU502
TATTTTTGGGTATATTTTTAGCAATAGTGAGAATAATACCAGCAGGATTTGCATCTTTCCTCACTTTATTTTATGGTATTTCTTCAGGTGTAGTTCAAAGTTTACGTACAAGAATCCCAGTAAGTCATATAAGAACTGTAAGGGTAATTTGTAATGGAAGTCCAATATTACCATATAACCCTCAACATAGTATTGCAACAATGATAATAGATTCATTAAAGTTAGTCAATGATGTGAAAGAATCAAATATAATAAATTTTATATCATTCAAGAATCAAACAAATAATTGTAGTGGATCATCAAGTTTAGATAATAATATTGATGATATAATATTGAATAATAAAAGACGATCTGTTGATAAGAGTGGGATAGAGAAGAAGTTTTTGATATATAAATTATTGGAAAATAAGGAGGATTCAAGTTTAAGTCATTATAATGGTATAATTATATTTAAGGAAAGTATTTCATTATTAAAATCAGGAAAATTGGTTTGGATGGTTCCATTGATAAATATTAATAGGATTAATTTATATTTGGTTTTAAATAATGGTAATAATAAATCAGAAGATAATAACAATAGATTAAATAGAAGAAGGATAAAGGATATATTTTATAGTAGGGAAAAGGGTAAGACAAGAAGGAATACAGCTTTTGAAAATTTGTTGGATATTGAGAGTCATTTCTTAGGTATTAATAAGAAAGATGAAAATGAAAGTAATGGTGATGGCGATGAAAATAGTAATATTGGTGGGAATAATATCAATAATGAAAATATGACAGTAAAAAATGATAATAGTTTTAATAAGAGGTCGTTTGAATTTCATCTTTTCATTAAACCATGGAGTTATTTGGATGATATAATAGAAAATAATACTAGTCAAAATAACAAATCTTGTTTAAATAGAACANAAAGGTGGAGGACATTTGTAGGGTGGAATTCAAAATTATGCTCACTTACTAACTACAAAAATGCTATGGNATTTGGTGATATAATTACAAAAAATGGNAGAAATTCTCTTCCACATC
>NW_666398.1:0-1057 GCF_000006425.1 Cryptosporidium hominis TU502
CTATTGATGAAAGAGGGTAAGAGGAAAAGAGAAGAGGGTAGAGTGTGTGATGGGTAATGCGTTAGAGTAGTGTATAAAGACGGGGACGAGAGTATTAGTGGTAATGACGGGGGGAGTTAGGGAAATGACGAGGAAATGCTAATAATGTGTAAGGTATAGATAAAATATGTGAGGGTGAGGAGTGGGGTGGGATAGACGAGAGGGAGCATTGTATAATGCGCTAGAGAAATCAATGAGTATAATAATCTCCGTTGGATGGAATCCAATCAGGATATTGTATTACATTAAAAATGTGAGTAGAATCTTCTTTATTCTGAGCCATATCATTTGTTACACTTTCTTGATTAATTTGATTACTATTTGTATCATTATTAATAGATTTTGATAATCCTTGGTCATTTTTATTTTGAACACGACGAACATTGTGAGTTTCTGTTATTACTTGAGTAGTACTATTATTACCATTAGTTGTTGTTGTAGTAATAGTAGTAGAATTTGTAACAGTGAATGTAGTTGAAGTTGTTGTAGTTTTTGAAGTAACTGATGACACAGTTTTAGTACTTTTTGGTGACTTTTTTGGTGCTTTAGGAGGACTTTTTCCTGCAGAAAAAATCACAATAGAACTTTCATCATTTGTTTGGTTATTATGGTTTATAATACCTTCATTAGTAATACCACTTTCTGAGATAATTGTAAAATTTTGTAAATTAGAATTATCTTCTAAACCACTATTAATAATTTTCTTAGAGCCATTTTCATCTATCAATAATTTTCTCAAAATTAAATTTGAGCTTTTTGAAAATTCTGAATTTTCTGTATTGTTTTTAGGTTGATTTCTTGACAACTTTCTACGTGTTATTTTTAATGAATAAGTGTTATTATTGTTTTTAAAGTTTAAAGTATTTTTTGAAGTTAAAAACTTAATTAAGATATTCAAGACATGCAAATACCAAACCTGCAATCATTTAGTCTATCATACTTATTATCTTCGAAAAAAAGACAGATCTGGTTCTACTTATACACATCACACACAATATTCATATATATAAACATGGCC
>NW_666401.1:0-1064 GCF_000006425.1 Cryptosporidium hominis TU502
TCATTGATGACAAAAGGAATCAAATTCCTGATATTTGCCTCTAAGTTAATGCTTGAATTAGGATATAAAGGTTTTGATCTTTCATTGGCTTCAGTAGAAAACTCATCTATAGTTCCAAAAATAAACCTCGAAAAATCTTGGATTTGATTAAATTGAGAACCATGAGCAAAATGAGTTTCTATTCCTCTACCTGTAATAATATCAACTAAGGTTTGCAAAAATAAAGTAGAAAATGCTGATAAAGGATTCTTATCATTCAAAGAAGTCTTAAGAGCCCAATTGAGAGATTTTGAATGACCAGAAATAAAGTTTTTCAAAGCTCTGATAAAAGACTTTTCTGAGAAATTATATTTCTTTAATGAAAATGCTGAAAGTTTAAGTTGAGTAAATATTTGGAGGATCATCCTTGCTCCAAAATAGTGCTTTTGGGGGGAATAGGCCCCAGAGAAATACTTTTCTTCAATCTCATGAATTAGATCAGAAATCAATTTGCCAGATATCTTCTCATTTAAACAGGGTGATTCTAAAATATAAGTCATTAAATTGAATAGAAAGCTTGGAATTCTTGGACTAAATAACGACAAGTATTGAATATTAGAAAGAACAATTTCCCATCTATTCTTATAGAAAGTATATCCAGGATTAAAGAATAGCTTATTCCAATCCTCCCATTTATCGCCAATACGTGCGGAGATATCACCAGCTTGAGAAATATCAGAACATCCAATAACTCCATTAATAACAACTCCATCTCTACCTTCAAGGAACAGCCTCAGTTTTAAAAATAAAGACAAGACAGGAATTTGAGATGCAAGCTGATTTCTTTTTGTTTCATTCATTTCAGATTTATCCAAAAATCTGTTATCAAAAACATTTCCAAGTTTCGATGAAACGTACTTAATTGGTAATCTTGGATCATATTCGCAGCAGTCTCTAGGAATCAAATATATACTCTCACAAATCATATCTTGTAGATACCATCTTTATCCCATAAATCATCCAACGGATTTCAATACGTTAGGCTCCTTAACAGGCCCCGAATACCCCCCTTCTCGCAAACACCG
>NW_666411.1:0-1083 GCF_000006425.1 Cryptosporidium hominis TU502
TGGAATAGGAGATAACTTCATGCTTCGAGTAGATTCTTTAAATCTGAAATTTCTTTTAAAATGTTCAATAGCATGAAAATATTCAGTTTTTCCTGAGACTTTAACAATTAGAAGGTTTAAAGGATTGTTTTCCATATCACAAAGATATTTATTGCAGTTATTTAAAGAAGTTAGATCGCCATTTAAATTAAAGGACTGATCACAATCTCCAAGAATAAGAAACTGACTATCTTTTTTAGAGATAAGTTCACAATCAATTTGTAAATAAGCTGCATTGGTAGTATTTTCCAAAGGTTCACAGTAATATGACATTTCGTCAAGTTCTTTTAAATGACATATTTCTTTACTAAGCGCTTTCCTAATAATTATGGGTTGCTCCAACCTTTCAGGTCTAAAGTTTAAAGAAGCGAGCTGGGAAAATGAGAGCTGTAGAATGAACCCAAAGGCAATAATTGCCTTTAGGAAAAAAGGACAGCGAGATTGAAATAGATTCATTTTAAAGTATCCTTCTTGCGGCAAGTAAAAGCAGGAAGCTTCACAAGCTGAATGAAGTAAATACTCGTTTTTTACAGCTTGCTATTTGGGTTTGATATGATCTTTTTTCCTCTTTTTCTTTATTTTGGCATAACATTTAATAACCTTGTAAGTTAATATTTATTCATACTTTCTTATTATTAGTAGTGGCGCCAATACATGATTTAGATACTGGTAAAATTTTGGCGCCGAGACTAATTTTGTAAAATTGACGTTGGGCTTAAAAAAGTGAGATGAAAATTAGTGAAGGAATGAGAGAAAAAAATGATCAGGGAATATTTGGGGTGTGGAGATGTGGATATGAAGTAGATTGAGTTAAGTTTTAATTTCAGAAGTTTTATTTGGTGGCATGTGTGAATATGAAAGAATCAAAGCAAGTAGAAATTATATATTTTTAATTTTAATTTTTTCCGCCTTTAGTACATGTAATAAATAAAATTCAAAAATTTGCATTTCCCGCCAAGAATGGCAAATATAAAATAAATAAGGTAGAGATGATGATGTAAAATTGGAAGATAAAATTGAAATAGATTATTGGAGATTTTAAGG
>NW_666414.1:0-1085 GCF_000006425.1 Cryptosporidium hominis TU502
CAGAAATATTAATTAAACCGAAATTTAATTAATATATTTTCTCCTTTGTCTACTAATTTTATTCTTATCCAATTCAAAATTTGACATTTTACCGCTGAAACTTTTCATTATTATCTCTCAAAATTTTCCAATTAATACAAATTCAAAGAGTTGGCGCCGCAAAAATACATGCAATAATCAAAATATGTTGTCGGCGCTCAAATTTACACAACATAATTCAGCGCTAAATTCGTAATATAATTAATGAGGCTTTTAATTCGTACTAATTCGAAAAGAAAACAAGAAATCTTGTTTTTTTAAACTTATTAATTATTATTTATATGTTAAAATTGGCATAAAAGAGTTTACAAGATTTTAAAAGCTTACCTTTAATCTAATGAATTCATTATTCATTGCTACAAAATTTATTGAATTCAATTATTGATGATTTCCCTCATCTAAACAACTTAAAAATTGTACAATAAATATATATTGAATAGATATACTTGAATTAAAACAATACTTAAATATTTGTAAAAGTTATACATAATAAAATTTATTAATTGAATATTTCACATTGGTTTCAAACTTTAAGTTAAACTTGTAACATTAATGCTATATACATCTATATTTAAGATCTAAAAGTGAGATATCAAGAAAAGAAGAATAGAGAAAAACAGAATATAAAGGTAATAATAATAAAGATAAAAAAATGAATCTTTTGAATATTATCAAAGGTTACTTTATTATCTCATTCTTTTACATCTTAAAAAATACAAAATGCGAACCTATTCCATTAATGTATCAAGAATTAACCTCGAGGTTTGGCGAGCATTTAAAAACTAATACAAATAAAGAACCTCAAATTGATAATTATAAAATTAATAATGTTTGTGATGACCCAGACAATAAGTTAGAATTTCTTATTCAACATGTACCATTGGTTCATGAAGGTTATATTAACATACTATGTAAATGTATGATGATTGAAAGTGAAGGAGTACCAGATTTAAATGGTAGTCAATTAAGAGGACTCAATTGTACTTCAGAAAATAATCTTATTAATTCAAATTTTGATTTTGAATACGACGAAGACTTAAAAAAAC
>NW_666418.1:0-1099 GCF_000006425.1 Cryptosporidium hominis TU502
CTGATTGTGTTTCCCACAGTAATTTTTCAATTTAACTTTAAAAGGAAAATATTAGAATACTAAAATAAATTGTTATAACACAGGTTATTGTGTTTACGAAATGAAATATTAGATGAAGAAACTAATATTTCATTAATTGAATAATTATTTTATTTATTTTTGGTACCAGTAAAATTATATAAATATATATTATAAATTCAACTTATTTTAATTTTTTTCCAGTTAATAAAAATTAATTATAACTCGTTGATTCATATGAAAGAATTAATAAATTAAGTTATTTTTAATTCAACATTTACTTCTCAGTTAATGAAAAGGTAATTACTAAAAGTATTAATTAACACTATACAGATACAATATTACATAATTTCATTGAAAAGAAGAATTAATTGAATAATGAGCTTGGAAATTGATGATGACGATAAGAATTTACTTTCCCAATTTTTGCAATTATCAGTACAAAGAAAGATACAAGGATTTAAATTTAGGCAAGAATTAAATATAAATACTAATACTGATGATAAGAATCTTAATAATAGAAAATTTTCAAATATTGAAATAAAAAATTTATATAATGAATATTTTAAAGCTATTAAGGTAATTGAAGAATTAGTAAATTGTAGATTTGACCAAGATTTTAATGTAAGAGTAAAATTAGCAAAGAATTTAGAAAAGATTTTGAAGATTGATCCAATATTTACTTGCTTAGTTACTGTTAAACTTTCAAATTTGATTAATGATAATGATATTAATGTAATTAAGGCTATAATTGATATATTATATAATCAAATTGAGGTAATCATTTCTGATTTACTTTTACCATATTCTATTAAACAATTAATAATTGAAAAAGAGGAAAACTATAAACAAATAGAAGAATTACAAGAAAGCACTTTTAATAAGGATTCTTGGTGGAATTCTGAAATTTGCAGAAAGTTACATTTAGCAACAGATGAATCATTAAATAGTTTTTATTCATTAATTAAATTAATCTCAAAAATATTAGAAACTTATGGTAATGGTGGGACAATANGTTATAAACAAGAAGATCGANGATTAGTGATTTTAAATTCTTATCAAATAGATGATGAATGGAAAG
>NW_666426.1:0-1121 GCF_000006425.1 Cryptosporidium hominis TU502
TGAAATTTTTGTTTCTTCAACATATTCTGTTCTATCTACTTAATCTTCTTAATTGTCATTATATTATATTTTTCATTGTTTATTCACTACTTGTCATTAATATTTTCTTTTATCAATTTATTTACTTATTATTATTTTTATTATCTTAATTAATTATTATCAAATATGTAATCTTCAATTCAATTAAAAAAAAAAATAATAATAATAGTAATAATTTAATATTTATTTACGATATTAATTTTTATTATTCAACTTATTTGTATTAATAATTATTATTTTATATTATTTATTATTATTATTTTTTAACAAAAAAAAACTAAGTCATTAAATGTCCAATTTTGACGCTTACTATTGCATGCAATAATAATTAAAATTATTTTTCTTGTCCACATTAATAATATAATTTTTTTTAAATATCTATACAATACCGGTATGACTATTAGAAAAAAAAAATTACATGTAATTTCCACATGAAAATTAATTATAATTTTTTAAATAGTGATTTCATTATAAATTCCAAAAATTTTTAGAAGCAAATTATTTTTTTTTTGAAAAAATAAATAACTCATTAATAAAATCTTTAATGAAACAAACTATGTGTAGATTATAACCTAATTATAAATAGCAATAAATTTATTGTTCATTTTTTTTTCTTATTTATAATTAGTCATTTTATTAATATGTATCAAGTAGCTACAAACTAATCATTGTAAAACAATAATTTAATTTAAATATTCCAAAACTTTATTCACTTTTTATTATGACTTTCATTATCTTTAAAAAAAAAAAAAAAAAATCATGCCGACTTCCCCCTCGTTATAAATCTATTTCTTTCAATTCAATTTTGATATTTTCCCCACACTCTGCAAAATTACCGCCCACACTTTTAGGCGGGAAGTGTGGATGTATAGTCAGGAAATGCACAAAGTGGTCAGAAAAAGGAGTAAGAGAAATGTTTATTAGATTTGTTTTAATTTACTGCAGATTTATTAAAAAAAAAGAAAATGTGGAAGATCAGAAGGTATTTAATTGATTTATTTTAGATTGGTTAAAATTATTAATTTAAAACAAATCAATTATATTATACTATGAATTTAAAGGTATTAATAAAGAAAATTTCA
>NW_666446.1:0-1163 GCF_000006425.1 Cryptosporidium hominis TU502
TTCTCAGTATTAAATAATCCATAATTAATAATAATAAAATTTAGAAATTCATGTGCTGAAAACTCTAAATAAACCTGAATTATATTATTTAAATGATTACTGAAAAAATCAATAACTTCTTCAAAACATATTTTTATTTGATAACTGTCTGAAATATTAATAACTTTATTATTACCGTAATTTATTTGATAAAATAATAACTGTTTTAAAAATGTAAAGCAATCTTTCTTTTTATTTTTAATTTGATTATAGAAATTATTATATTCACCAATTATATTATTATAAAGTAATATTCCAATAATGATAAAATCGTCAGTATTTAATATACATGATACATTTTCAATAATGAATTTTCTCATTTTATTTGAAGAATCTTCTGAATACTTATTAAAGTAATTAATAATAGAATCTCTGATCATTTCATTTTCTGGGATTATTTCAAGTAAATGAAGACAATTAATAATGGTTTGCTCCTGAGTTATTTTTATCCAAGATAAAACCTCGAAATAACTTAAATAATAATAAACATCCTCTTTATCAGCTTCAAGATTGGTCATTTGATATTTATTTGGAGTTTTATGATTACATAGTCCATTCCCAAAAGCTTTTAGAGTTAAATCAGTATTATTTTCCATAAAAAACAAAAGTCCTGAATAAACTTTATTATTCCAATCAAGTTCCATAATTATTTTCTGAATCGGAAGATAATGAATTACATAGTAGAATAATGCAATATCTTTTTTATATAACATATAAATAAAATTTGAGTACCATTGCAAATCTTTAACTTCTATAAACATCTTTAAGAAGCTATCTGAATCTTTGAGATATATAATAAATTCATGAAATTTACCAAAATGATTGAATAAATCAATAAATAAATCAAGTTCCTGTTGTGAATCTCTTAATATCATCTTATTTGAAAGTAATTTATCTACAAATTCAATTGAATTTGAATTTTTTTGAATACATTTAATAATTAGACATCTTTCCATTTCTTTTGAAATATCACAATTAATCAAAAAAAGAGAATGATCAATTAGAGATTTCTTCATACATATAGTAAAAAACTCATCCATTCCAATTGATTTCATTTTTAAAAATGATTGGTTTCTATTTTTATGTATTAATAATTGATTTCTTTCAAGCTTTAGAAATCTTGG
>NW_666447.1:0-1166 GCF_000006425.1 Cryptosporidium hominis TU502
ATTATTAAAGAATTAAATAAAGTTTATAGAATATATATATAAATACATAAATTGTAAAGGTAAAAAAAAAAAATTTTTTTTTGAAAANGGNNAAATGAGGGGGGGGGGGGTAAATTGNANANAAAAATAAATTNAAGAGAAAAAAAAGGGGGGAAAATTGAGTGATTAAAAATTTTAAATATAAAGATTAAAATCATTAATATTGGGATGAAAGTAGGTATATAATACTTTAATATGTAATTATAATCCCAACGAGAAATAATAATATATTTAGCTATATACAATTTGCAAAAGTATGCAGTGATACAAATTTGTGCATTGGAAATTAGGAATAATAATATATTTTCATTTTTTACGGATGAAAATAAGAGTAATTAAATTAATATTATTTAGCAATATATGAATGGTTAATTAGATATATTACAAAAACAAAAAAAAAAAAGAAATATACAGGAATTCTAAGTAGCAGCAGAGGTGTGGTATATTAAATAAATAAACCAAAGAAAAAATGCCGAGAGAAGTCAGCATATACAAAAGTCCTATAAAGACTTTGAATCTTGCATTGCTATTTTGCTATGAAGTAGTATGTAAAATAATTGTGGAATTGTTTACAAAATGGTATAAACACATTTTGATATTATTTGGAATTACTTTGACAATAATGGGATTAAGTAATTTCAATGAAAGATTAGGAGAGCTAATTCAAAATTACATTTACGTTAATATTTTGAATGGAATTTGGTGGATTGGATTGGGGTTTTTGAGTTCAGTAGGACTTGGTTGTGGCATTCATACTGGATTATTGTTTTTATTTCCTCATGTTTATTCAATAATTACTACAGCTGAAAGATATAACACATTAAATTTTGACCCGAGGCAAAATATGTGGAGTAATTTATTGAACCCAGGAGATTTATTTATAGTAAATGATTTAGGTTCAGGAGATGGATCATCAACCAGTCTATTTAACATATTATTAAAGATTCTCCCATATGCATTTTTATGGGGTTTTGGTACAGCTTTAGGAGAGTTACCCCCATATGCAGCAGCATATGCAGCTTCAAAATCTAGAAAAAATAATAGATTAAGAGAGTTAAAAAGGAGAAAAGAAAGTGAAGAATTTGAAGTACAAAACTCTTCAAGTATTGAAAATATTGGGAATGAGG
>NW_666470.1:0-1230 GCF_000006425.1 Cryptosporidium hominis TU502
TAACATGTTCAGAAACAGGTTCGAGTTCAGATTCAGGTCTAGATTCTGAGATAGATTCAAGTCTAGATTTAGGCCTAGAGTCGTTTCCAAGATCATTTGCAGATCTATGAATTGATTCCCCTTGATTGCTTGAAATATTCCCGTTACCTAATTCAGTTTTAGTAAGTTTGGATATAGAAGTTTCTTCTTCAAGTCCAGATAAAGTATCTTTATCTAGGAAAGAGCTTCCAAGCCTTTTGGAAGCTCTTTTCCTCTTTGATGGCTTATTTGAGGTATTAAAATGGGATTTCATTTGTTCAAAAATATTGTTACTTACTTCATTCGCATCTACCAAAGAAACTCCAAGATCTCTGAGTTCCTGAGCCTCTAAGTTATCAAAGTAAGTATCTAAAATATTTTGGTTTTCATAGAATGAGACAATTCCGTCATCTTGGGTCCCCTCATCTTCCTTTTCCCGTTCTTTCTCATATCCTCCTTCCTCTTCTTCAAAATTACCTAATCCTGTTTGATCATTTCTATTTTTTGGGCTCTGATCAGCCTCTTTCTTAATATAAACTATAGATTCATCCATAAAATATACAAGAATTAAGTAAACCTACAACTATATTAGAAATTATAACACTTATATTGCATATATCAGCTTTACTTGTCCTAAACTCTCAGAAATTCTTCTCTTTCTTCCACCAAGAATCAACTCTAATATCTCTTATATACCTTAAATTAGTTCATTAATTCGTAAAGTTATTTAATTCTCTACTCGTAATAGATACCTTAATAGATTTCTGACAACTGCAATTCAACACACCTATAATATTTATCTTATTTTACCGCCTAAACGGAAAAGTCAATCAAATCAATCATTACATGCAGGCTGAGAAAAAAAAGAAAATCTATTCTAAAAAAAACCAACCTGCTGGATTTGTACAAAATAAAAACTCAATGAAATTGGTTATATTAGCTTAGCTTTGTTTTTGACCTTTTTTTCTCTATTTTTAACATTCAATTTATAAATAATCCAAATTTCCCGCCAAAACATTAGTGGCATTTAATAAATAATTTATAAGGCATGAATAAATAACAAATAAATATATTTGTATATTTATTGCATATAAAAAGATTTAAAAAAAAAAATCTAATTTAAAAATAATATCAGATAGGAAAATTATATTAGTAAGAAAAGTTAAAGGTATAAATTACAAGATTGAAGTTAAATTTTTATGTAAATTTAAC
>NW_666474.1:0-1240 GCF_000006425.1 Cryptosporidium hominis TU502
TATTAACTATCAGTATTATTATTTTGGATTATTTAATTTTATCTTATTTTCTTTGGTTTAAATTATTATGGTAATTTCTTTTTATTCATGAAATGCCAATTATTCTAGGGTTTTTTTTTTTCAATATCATAATATTAATGTTGTTACAATTATCACTTTTGTATTCTTAATGAATTCCTTTGATCTAAATACTCATAATTTAATTTTATTAGAAAATTTTATGCATTTTTATATATTATGTAAAATATTGGCATTTCTTTTTAAATGTGTTTTCCCCCCTTGATTAATAATGCATACCGGTATTTAAAATTAATTGTGTAAAAAATGTCCACATGCAATAATATTACGTGTAATATATTAATTAATTTGCTAATTCTGATTTGCTTAAATTTCATTAAAATAGCCTGTAAAAATGATAAATAAGTGAAAATATAAGCTTCAAAGTTAAATGTAAATATTAAAATAAAATTTCAAAAAACTTAGTTATTTCTATACTACTTTAAAGAGCTAATTAAGCTATTAATAATAAATTTCAAAATATTTAAAGAATTATTAAGAGTAATTAATTGTGAATTAATAATTTTTTCAGTATTTAAATTAAAATTCTGATTTTTTAAATGGAAATAATTGTTTAAATTAAATAATTAACAAAGTTTATGGTATTCTATAATTTAAATTGTTCTATTAAAACAGTTCGTTAAAGTTATATAACGATCATACATTTATTGTAGAATCATAATATGTTAATAAAAAGAAAATAATATGGATGGTTGTATGCAATTATCCCAGCAAGTACAATGAAAAAAACCTATATACATTACAAATACAATAACTATAGAATCAAACATTTATATTATAATCTAGTGGAAGGAAAAAAATAGACACGTTAATTTTTTATAATTAAAAAATCTTATTAAAATTATTGATACAATATAAAATTTTCAATTTACTATTACCATTATTAATCTAATATTGAAAATACTGGTTAACACAAAAGACCAACTTAAATTACATAATCTCTATAATACACACCAAGTAATAACACAATATCATAAAAAACGTATACAAAAAATTAAGAAAGGTTGCTATAAGAAAAAATAATAATTCCTCCAAACAGAGATGGTATACAAACTTCAAATAAAAATAATAGATAAAAAAATATGATATGTAAAAAACAGTAAAAATTAAACAATAACCATAACATAGAATTTAAATATCCCACTCAATATATCCACATAAT
>NW_666479.1:0-1253 GCF_000006425.1 Cryptosporidium hominis TU502
TGCTTCTTTATTTAAGTTAAACATAGTTTCTGTTTCTATTATGTAAGATACTTTTTGGTTTCTTGATAGAAGAATTTTTATCATCTTCATTAATAGGTACTGATTCTGATACTTTAATGTTTTTTTCATGATTAATTTCCTTAATTCTAGGTAAAAATTGTGTTGAACTTCTTGTATTAATATCAATCCCAGAAAGTTGCTCAAGTGTTAATAATTGAAGTTTAGATAAACCTCTAAGAGGAATCTCAATGTAACTATTTGGAACATGTAACTTTCTTCTCAAATTGGAGCTAGTAGAATTATCTTGATATTCATTATTACCTTTGTACTTTCTGTATTCTTCTCCTGCTCCAGTTATTAATCCTTTAAAATGCTTGATTTCATTTTTTCGGTTCTTATTTTTCTTTCCAAGAATTTGATGATCATTAAAAAGTTTCTCTTCAAGTTTTATTGATACAGGCTTACCTAAAACCTCTCCATAAAGATCAACAATCCTACATTCACATTCTTCTTCTTCACATTCGCATTTTAATCTGGATTCTTCGTTTTGTTTATCCTCATTTCTCCTCTCTGAAATTATTTGTTGATTTTTCTCAAAACTAAGTTTTTGATTTCTCTTTAAAGCTGCTTCTAAATACTTTCTTCTCTCATAATCAACAAATCTCTCATTACCTGCTCCCATAAGAATGTTCTCATCTCTTTTAATTTGATTCAATTTTGATTTTATTTTATCACTTTCTTTTTGGATTCTTGTTGGGACTCCAAGTTTATTTTCTGAATCAGGATGATGTATTTGGCCATATCTATCTCTAAGTCGTGATTCTGGAAGGGGGATTCGAATCAATTTGACCATATTCTTATACTCGTTAATTTTTTCTTGATCTAATCTTTTTTCTTTTCCAATCTTCCAAATATCCTTTATTTCTTTTCTTCTTCCATTCATCATTGCTTTATCAATCTCAACACTTAAAATCTCACTGTCCAGCAATTCTGTCCAATATAACATTATTTCCACCATTTTCTGGGCTTTTCTTTAATATAATCATCTCACCCTTTCTTGAAGGTCCTTGCCCTAGNNTCTTGTTCTTCTTCCCTGCTCCCGGTCCTTCTAAACTAACCAACTCTTTTTTAAATCTTCCTACCTAAAGGGTTTGGTTTCATTCTCTGGAAAAAAAACACAACTGGATCCCTTTCTAACCAAAATAAAGGTATTGGGCCTGCCCCACCCTTGGTAGTTATAACCAGTTTAAACA
>NW_666482.1:0-1257 GCF_000006425.1 Cryptosporidium hominis TU502
TTAAAAAGAGAAATGCTTTTGAACATAAGAATTTATTAGTTTATAGAGAATTACATAACAATCAAAAATTATTAATGCAAATTGGTGATCCAAGAATGTGGAATTCATTTGTAAAACATAATAAGAAAGAAAAAGTTAAAGTAACCGAAAAGAAAAAAAAAATATGTTTAACGAGAGCTTTTGCTAATACATATAATATTCCAGTGATTAAACAGAAATGAGTAATGACGATATAATTTCATAAATTAATTCTCTTGATTTGCGATTGTTTGAATTAATTAAAAAGTTATTTGAAGAAAAAATAATAATTTCACAATTAATTGATTGTATTGAAATAGATATAACTTTTTCTTCTTGGAATAAATCATTATAATTAACAGTAATTTCATCCAGTTTTCTTTCTTTCAACTCATTAATTAAATTCTTAATGGTAATGCTACCAAAAAGAACTGGTTGATCGTTATATAAATCGTATTCAAAATCAAAGTCATCTTCAAAAAGATCATCAATATTATCAACTTTAGTAACAATATCAGCTGGATTAAAATTATTTGGAATGAATTCAGTTTCAGAGTCATTTTTCTCAACTTGAGAATTATCTTTATTTGAAATATTGGAATTTTTATTCATTTTTTCCTCAATTAATAATTGACCTTGCTCATAATTTAAAAAAGCTTCAGTTTTACCAACAAATGAATTTGGATAGATTTGTTTGAATTCTAAATTATTTGCTATATCAGATGATAAACTGACAGGAATCCAATCACCAGTAATATCAAAAATCTTATTATTATTATTATATATAATTTTATTCGTAATTGGAATTAATTTAATATAATTCTGAAAAATTATAAAATTTTCATCTTTCAAAAGTTGATTGTTTAATAATATAGTATCCATTTTATTAATATTTGGTATGATGAAGTTAAATTTTTGTTGGTTTTGATTAAAATATGGAATAATATTCTCCCGAAGCTGCATAATTTTTCCCTACATATCACCCAGTGCANCGTCTCCTCTCTCATATCTGCCGTCTATATATCCACATCTGTAAAACCCTTCAGCTCCTAACTTACCCAGTATTTCCTACATAGATCCCTCGGTGCATGTATTGCACTCCACGCACGTTATTGAGGATATATTCCGTGTCATTCTACTCCACATCATTNCCCCCCAACTATTATATTACACTGCATAATTATANCACACACTTTTCTTTATCACTAAATTCTATTCNCACAACCACTATATCACCCG
>NW_666506.1:0-1318 GCF_000006425.1 Cryptosporidium hominis TU502
TGTTTTCATAAACAAGTAATATTCATGAAAATCAAAAATATCTGTTAATTATTGTATGTTTTATATATTTTTATTGCTTTAAACATTTGAACCCATTTCCATTTATGCAGTATTTTTTTTTGTGCGCTCTCCTTGATTTAAGAAATTAGTAAATAAAAATCGAAATTTGATTTAAAACCACTGCTAAATGAGCAAATTTGTGTTAAAAATTCAGGATTTTTCGAAATTCCTATCAGCAGGATATAGATTTATTTGATAATTTTTTGTAAGGATAAGAGTCGAAATAAAACCTCAACAAACACATTTTTGTAGGGCAAATAACAATTAGAAATGATTTTATTGACTGTTCTTTTGTATTCCCAACATTGGGAATATAATTTTGAAAGAACCTAACTCAAAGTTACTATTTAAAACTCTCCTGAATAATTATTTAAAAAATATAATCGAATTATATTTTGAAAACCTCGCTTTTTTTCTAGATAAATACTCAATTTATATCTTAAATTTGAATGTCAATATTTAATTTCATTTTTGTAATAAATTTCATATAATAAATAATGATTCCCCAATTTACATGCAGTTACGTATGGTCTGCTATATTTTCAAGAAAGTGCAACTCATTCTTTACAAGTTTAACATGAACCTTATCAAATTAGTTATTTATTTCCTTTTTTCAATAGCGCAATCAATCAAACCAGAAAATTATGGTAAGTTATAGAGATACTGCCTATTTGCTACTGATATAATTAATAACTCAAAAAAAATAGCTAACACTCTGCCAGAAATTACTAATGTTACATCAAATACGGGAGGCCAGGCTGAATTGAAAAACTTGTTATTTAGTAAGTTCCATATCTTAAAATCATATATGGCAATATGAAGTTAAATTTAGAAATTGCAGCTAACATTCATAGTATTGAGCAAGAGCTTGAACAGTCTAACCTGAATAGCACTCTTAATTCAATCAACAATACAGCTTCAGAGAAATTGACTAAAGGAATGCTTGGGTATGTTAGTAAGCATACGCTCAATAACTTTAAAAATCCTAAGGATTCGGAAAAAAATGTATTAGAGCACAGAAATAGCTCAGATTTAGAAATCAATTCCTATAATACGACGAATAACAATTCTACTTCTGAAATCGAAATGAGTCTTACAAATGAAAATGAAATTAAAAAAAAAATAATTGAAATACCTCTGCTCCAGGCATAGTTGATTCATCAAGCATTTGTTTCTATTCATCTTTATTTTGAAAAAATGCTTCTATTTCTGTATAATGTGAAAAAAAAGAGAAAAAGTTTAATGCTAAAGCGGATTC
>NW_666512.1:0-1328 GCF_000006425.1 Cryptosporidium hominis TU502
CTTTCTGTGAGAGTCATACCAAGCTCTTTCATTTGGATCACTTAGAACTTCATAAGCTGCTGCTATTAATTGAAATTTATGAGTCGCTTCCTCTATATTATTTCTATTCTTATCAGGATGCCATTTTAATGATAACTGTTTATAAGCTTGACGAATTTCATCAAATGTTGCCTTATAATCCACTTGTAAAATTGAATAGTGACACTCTTTCATTACTATAAATCTTTCAAAACCATTTCTTTTCCAAAATTTAATCACTATTACTGACTTTAATGCTGTCAAATTCCAATTCCCGCCATAACTTTATGTAATTAATGACAATGTTTTCAAAAAAATTTTTTTTAGTAATAATCTGTTCGGAATTATAAAGTTCTAAAAATAAACCAACTCAAATTCATATATTAATTTTTTTAATTACTTCATTATAGTGAGAATTCTTTAATTTGTTATTATTTCTTTCATATATTGAAAAAACGAAATTTTATTAAATTCATTCTATTCTATTATAACAATATTTAATATTAGATAAAATAAATATTAAATATTTAAAATATTATTTGAATCATTTTTTTAAAACTATTGCAAATTTCATGTGGACGCATGTAATGCATGTCAGCATAAAAACAATTATTGCAAAATTTCTATACCGGTAAAATAAAGTTACGAAATGATTAATGCCCTCAAAAGCCCGGTAAAAAAATGACAATTTCCACGTACAGTATAAATATATTTTTTTAATTATTTTTAAAAATAATTTTAAAAAATTGTTTCTTAAAGCTAGGAAGTTATTTTAATAGTTAGAATTAATGCTAAGAAATACTTGAACCAGACCCATCAAACTATTAAAAGTTTAGGTGTTTTTTTTTAAAGGTTCACTTTATTTTCATTATTGATTTAATCGGAGACGTATATAACGTAAGCTTTAATTTATTAATTGCTATATAAATATTATGTCAAAAAAATGGCTGACGATTATGAAATGTCCAAGAGATTTGGATATAAAGCCAACAGTAACTTGGTAATTCAAACTAGTCAAAGAAGCAGAGAAAATGTACCAACAGGAGAAGCAGAGAGTTTGGCTGGGAGGATTAAGTATAAGATGGGAGATTTGGCTAATAAACGAACGAAACCTAAAATCAAAGAGAAGAAACAAGTTAAAAAAAAATTAAACAGAAGCATTGTTAATGAAAATGACTCGGGTAATATCTTAGATTTAGATCTTCGAAGTGCAGGAAACTCCTATACTCCAACTACAATGGAAACAAGACTTGCTTATGATGAGTTATTAGGGATTTTGACGGATATTCTAGGGTCTCAACCAAGCAAAA
>NW_666518.1:0-1341 GCF_000006425.1 Cryptosporidium hominis TU502
TTGATGATGAATCATAAACAATACCATCAGAAAGTTTGCTTATTGACGATTTATTTTTCTCAAATGTTCCAATATCAGATTCTGAGGATAATAATGTTCATATAAATGAAATGATTGAAGATGATTATGTTGATCCACCTTATGAAGTATATAATGGGTGGCACTGGAATTCAAATAAACTCGAGTATTGTTTAAAAAGTAATTCAGGAAGAATTCAGAGAAAATTGTATGTTTCACCAAAGATATATGGCAATTTAAGAGATCATCCACATCAATATGATGGCGTTAGATGGATGTGGAATAGGTTCAGAAGAAGTGAAGGGGGAATACTTGCAGATGAAATGGGACTTGGAAAGACTATTCAAGTATGTGTTTTCATTGGGGCATTGTATAGATCAGAGATTGCGACCTTTATATTTTTAATGCTCCCCGCGAGCTTAATATCACAATGGAAAGAAGAGTTGGATAAATGGTGTCCAAAGATTCCAAAATTCATTTATCATGGAAATTTAAATACGCGAGATGAAGCACTAAAAAGCTTATATTTAAGCAAAAGAGGAGGAATTTTGATTACTACTTTTGAGACTTTTAGAAACGATGTTCATAAATTGCATGAAATCAATTTGAAGAGTGTACAGTGTCAGTTTGTTAGAAATCATTTGGGGATTAAAATTACTCCCAAAGATTATTTGAAGGAAATTTCACAATATAAAGAACCTAATAGAAACTTTAATATTCCATGGGACATTGTAATTATTGACGAGGCTCACAAATTAAAAAATTGTAAAACAAAGCTTTTTAAAGATATACAAACTTTGAGGAGTTATTGTATAATTCTATGTACTGGCACTCCTTTTCAAAACAGGCTAACAGAGCTGTGGTCATTAATACATTGTGTTAAGCCAAATCTACTTGGGAAAAATATACAAGCATTTAACCATAATTATGCTAAACATATTAATAATTTAAACAATAGAAACATACTTGAAAATGAAAAGAAGACTTCTGAATTGATTATCAGTAAACTTAAGTATGTTATTAAGCCATACATTTTAAGAAGAACAAAACAAATAATTTCCCAAGTTAATACGAAAGAAAGTAATCTTAATGCTCAGAATATTAAAAATGAACTTTCTAATATAAAAAAGTATGATATTGTTTTGTGGCACAATCTATCTAGAGATCAATCCCAATCTTATATGGAAGTCTTAGATAGCCATTCAGTTTCAACAATAATTAATAATTCGGATGCAATTTCTCAAAATAAACAGAAAAGTGGAGCAGTATTAGAGCTTATTATATACTTACTTAAGGTTTGCAAACATCCTTTGCTTCTACTCA
>NW_666535.1:0-1398 GCF_000006425.1 Cryptosporidium hominis TU502
GACTTGCCAATAATAGCAAAGGACCAAATCTTATCATATAATATTTTATTTCCAAAGATCAATTCTAGTCAATCTCAATTCCAGTGTCTAGATCTTGGAATCTTGAGAATTTTAAGATCTTGGGCATCAACTGATTCTTTCGTGGAAAATATCAACTTAAATGGGTGTGAAAAAGCCACCACCTATATGGCAATTTGGTTAGATGCCCAGAGAATCATTATTAGAACACCTGATCATGAAAAAAGTAAAAGTGAAGCAATAGAAAGCCAATCTTCATTAGTAATTTTTAATATCCTATATTATGGATTTAGCCCAGAATATTGCCAAGAATATACAAAGTGGTTTAAAGAAACAATTATTAAGTACGGAATTGATTCTGATGAGGCCGACTTAAGTCTTTTAAGATTTTCACTAGTAACAAATAATTTCTATGAAAGCGTTATAAATGGAGACAGATGTTTGGAAAAGTCATGGAGCTATGTACTTTGGAGTGAAAAGGAAAATTATAGCTATCAAGAACAAGAACCAATGGATTTGAATGGAAGAGTCATACTAAATATATCAAATTCTAGATATTTGGATGGGTGGGTCTTGCTTAATAGAAGAAATGACAAATATCAATTAAGCTCAACCTGGTACAAAGTCCGTGATTTCCAAATCAAAAACAATTTCAAGTTAAAGGTAGTATTTATTTATGATCTTAAATTTCAATTTGGAAACCATACAAATAGTAGTAAGCTAATATGCAGAATTTTAATGGCAAGTTCTATTGGAAAACTGATATTATAATTGAAGCCCATGGAGAATACCTTTCATTTATTAAATTGGAAGAAAAAATTCTTTTCCAGATAATAAAATATTCCCACCCTTTTCTTAAAAAAATATTTTGGTTCCCTTCAAGCCCTTTTAAGGAGAAAATTTGGGTCCCCTTTAAAAATTTTTTGGTGGAAAAAGGGTAACCAAAAAAAGGGAAGGGGGAAAATTATTTTTTGAAAAAAAAACTTGAAAAGCTTTCTTTTCAAAATCTTTTCCAAAAAGAAATATTTTGGGGCGCCGGAAACCCTTTTTTATTTTCCAACAAATTACTTTTTTTATGGGGCGCCTTCCCAAATTTCGGAAAGAATTTTTTTTTTATTCTCCCCAGAAAAAATCTCCCCAGAGAGAAATATTTTTTTTGGGGGAAAAGAGAAAAAAAATATCTTTTTTTCACTCCGGGGAGAAAATTCCAAAACTTCTTTTTCCCCCCCTCTTTAAAACGGAGAGACCAAAAACAACCCCGCCCGAAAAAAGAAATTTTTCTGGGGCGGGTTTTCCCCTTTTCTTTTTGGGAGAGGGCGCCCCTCTCTAATCCTCTCCCCCAATTGGGGTAAAAAAAAATTCTTCTAAATAAACCCCCCC
>NW_666537.1:0-1400 GCF_000006425.1 Cryptosporidium hominis TU502
AATAATTTATTTAAAATCATTAATTATATTCAAAAATTTAATAAATTAATGATTAATTATGTTAATTAATAAATCTTAAAATAATAATTATCTTGTATTCATTTATTTATTATTATTATTATTATTATTATTATCAATATTTTTCTATTTTTATTTTATTTTTATTAAAGATGTTATTATTAATCAAGAAAAATAAAGGAAGAAAGATAAATAAAATTAATATTGATTATTAAATATCATTAAAAAAAAAAAAAAAATCTTTTTCAAAAATTTGATATTAGTAATAATAGAAAAAAAAAAATAATAATAATAATAAATAAATAAATTTATTATTTTAGGTGGGAAAAAAATATAAAATTTTTTTTTTTTTTTTTTAAAGTTATGTATATATACATAAATATATCATTTTTTTTCTTTTTCTTTTAAATTATTTTTATTTATCAAATTAAACGAATTAATTTATTATATTACTAATATAATATGAATTAATACATTTTCGATATTATGTTAATACTAATATTATTATAGAATTATGTTGTAATAACATATTATTATTAAAAATTTATTTAATTCCTAATTATATTAGTTGAACAATCAATTAATATTCTATAAAAAATAATAATAATGATAATAACTTATTTTAGTAGAATATAAAAAAAATAAATAAAAGATCTTGAAAATTAATAGAGGTTTATAAAGAAATAATTCAAAATTTAAAAAAAAAAATATGGAATAATAAATAAAAATAAAGAGAAAGGTTAATATAATATATAATATATATATTATATATATATATTTTTAATTTTAATAAATTTAATTGTGATCTAATATTTTATTTATTATAATTTTTTTTTTTTTTTTTTTTTTGCACATTTAAAGATATACAGATTATACATGCCGACAAGACTGATTAAAGAGTGAAATAGATTATTTATATTATTTTTCAATAATCATTTATATAAATCTAATATAAATCAAAATTACATAATTTAATTGATTCAAGATATATTATTTGAATAATGAAATAGTGGGAATATAAAATTAAAAAGAATAAGTATATTAAAATTATGTAATAATATATAATACTAATCTAAAATACATAATATATCTTATTCTTTTTAAATTTTCTATTCTTAATTTTTTTTTGACCTATGTATTACAAAATTTAGTGGAGATTTAAATATTGAAACTCAATTCCAAAATAATAACTTAATCATCATCATTAAGATTTTTTTTTTTTTCAATATTATATTATATAAATATATGAATAATTACATAATATATTTGTATAATATATAATATATTGGTATTAATATCAATATAAATAATGGTTGTTGAAAGAGTAAATTAAATAATAATAATAAAAATAATAATGCTTTAGAAACTTTTTAATCAATTAA
>NW_666551.1:0-1450 GCF_000006425.1 Cryptosporidium hominis TU502
TCCTTTTTTATCTTTTTTTTATTATTATTTTTTTTTTAATAATATATATAATTATAATGATATTGTTTTAAATAAATTAGGTTTATATTATTTATTTGATATATGAAAATATTTTAATCTATTTCTATATTCCTTTTTATTTAATTTATTTCATTTTATTTAAAAAAAAAAAAAAAAACAATTAGAACTATTTTTTTTTTTCTTATTTTAAAATAATGACAGATAATACTTATTTAAATAATTTCCCAGATTCAAATGGTTATTTTGGTAAATATGGTGGAAAATATGTACCTGAAGTAATTAATAATGCAATGAAAGAAATAGAAGATGCTTATAATAAAATAAGTAAAAGTGAAGATTTTATTAATGAATTAAAAAAAATTAGAAAAGAATTTCAAGGAAGACCAACACCAATATATTATGCAAAAAATTTGACAAAAAAATATGGTGGTGCAGAAATATATTTAAAAAGAGAAGATTTAAATTATACCGGTGCACATAAATTAAATCATTGTATGGGAGAAGCATTATTAGCAAAATATATGGGTAAAAAAAAATTAATAGCAGAAACAGGAGCAGGACAACATGGTGTAGCATTAGCAACAGCAGCAGCATATTTTGGTTTAGAATGTGAAATACATATGGGAGAAGTAGATGTAAAAAAAGAATATCCAAATGTAATTAGAATGAAAATATTAGGTGCAAAAGTAGTATGTGTAGAATTTGGTGATAAAACATTAAAAGAAGCAGTAGATTCAGCATTTGAAGCATATATAAAAGATATAGATAATACATTTTATGCAATAGGTTCAGTAGTAGGACCACATCCATTTCCAAAAATGGTACGTGATTTTCAATCAATTGTAGGTATAGAATCAAGAGAACAATTTATAGAAATGAATGGTGATGGTATATTACCAGATATTGTTACAGCATGTGTAGGTGGTGGTAGTAATGCAATGGGTATATTTAGTGGTTTTATATCAGATAAACAAGTAGAATTAATTTGTGTTGAACCATTAGGTAAAGGAAATAAAATAGGTGAACATGCAGCAAGTATAACATATGGTAGTGAAGGAATAATGCATGGATTTAATTCAATAATGTTAAAAGATGAAGAAGGAAATCCATCAAAAGTACATAGTATAGCAAGTGGTTTAGATTATCCAAGTGTAGGTCCAGAAATTGCATATTTAAATAGTATTGGTCGTACAAAAACTGTTTGTATTACAGATCAAGAAGCAATTAATGGATTTTTTGAATTAAGTAGAACAGAGGGTATAATACCAGCAATAGAATCAAGTCATGCAATTGGATATGTATTAAAAATAGCAAAAGAAATGAAAGGAAAGAAAATTTTGATAAATTTGAGTGGTAGAGGAGATAAAGATTTAGATTGTGTGTACAAAATTATGGATATGGTAATAATTAATATTATCAAATAAAAATA
>NW_666554.1:0-1467 GCF_000006425.1 Cryptosporidium hominis TU502
CTCTCCAAACTAAGTCAATCTTATGCCGAATAATACTTGGGAGAAATAAGCTATTGAGACCACTTGGAAAAGCTGGAGGGACTTTAGTTTTTGAATAATTTTCAACCAAACTCTCCATCCAAGTATCCAATTGACGGATTTTGAGTATAAAAGAGTAAAGAAAATAAGTCAATCTACTAGGTTTATTAAATGACTTGGGCTTTTTAATCTCTTCTTTAGACTCTAGTAATTTTTTTAATAAAGAAAATTCATCAGAAGTAGAAATAACATTCCCCAGACTTTTTATATAGAATTTGATGTACCAAAATCCTGAATAATGATTATCTTGAATATCTTTATAATTCTCAATTACGCAAATAATTTCAATCAGCTTGTGAAATTTTGAATATAAAATTAAGGGAACCTCAATTATTGTTTCTCCAACAAAATTAAAACTGTTTCTTAATTTGTTTAATAAAATCTCAATCAAAGATAATTTTTGACTTACTTTGTAGCCATAAATCTCCGTCAAATTATTAAATTCATTTTTAATTTCTGATACAATATCCAAAGGAATATTATAAATATCCGGTCTTAGTAACAAATCAATAGCTATCTTCCTCGCATCTTGTTCATTTACTCCAAACTCGGTTACTGTTAAAGTTGAATTACAAGTTGTTGCAACAAACTCCAAAGTGTCTAATGAAGGATTCAATCCAATTTCTGATTCTTCCAGGTCCATATTAAACTTGTTAATAACCAAAAAATGAACTTGAATATCATTCGAATAACAGTGATGTAATAAGTAACTATTCTTGCAAACTAATGATGAAGAATTTTCTTTAGAAAAAAGTCTGGAAGATATTACTCCCGTTGTAATAACAATTAATGAATGAACGAAAGAAGATGAAAACGAATTCAATAATGCAAGAATCTCAAAACTCCACAAGTTCCTTGGAAAGTTTGGTATGCCTTCCTTGAATTCTAAACGAGTCTTTAATATTTGCTGAATCTCTTTTTGCAAGTTTTCGATAACTATTTCTGTTTCACAAATCCAAGAAATTACTGGAATTTCATAAAACATCAGCTTCTCACACGATTCTTCTTGTTTTATCCCATACCACAATTCCCAAATTCTCCCTTCCACCTCTTCCTGTCCCACCTTCCCATCTCTAGATCCTCCTTGCCCCCCATTTATTCTCTCCCTCTACCCCCACCCTCTCTCCCCTCCGGCTCACCTCCCATCTGCTCTCTTTTGTCCCACCCCCCCTCTGACCCACATTCCCGCCCCCTTTCTCCTATACAAACCCCCCCTGCCCCCCCCCTTTCCCTATTCCTTCCCCTCTGGCCCCTACCCCCCTCTCCCCATCCCCTTCTCTTCCCCCACCCCCACCTCCCCCCCTCCCACCCCCCCCCTCCCCCTCCAACCTCCTCCCCTCCCCTTCTGTCCCGCCTCCCCCACAACCTGCATAAAATACACAAAGAAAA
>NW_666556.1:0-226 GCF_000006425.1 Cryptosporidium hominis TU502
TATTAACAATTAGATTAATATCTTATGAATTATATTGTATTTCAGAATTAAAAGATTCAAAAAAATCATCAATTGATTGTGAACGTATAGAATCAGAAAGTAATATATTAACAGATGTACTTGAATCAATTTCAAGAAAATATTTTAAAAAAAGATTAGATACAAATAAATTGGATGATTTAATTTTTATAAGTTAATTTATTAATATATTTATTTTTTTTTTTAA
>NW_666556.1:244-1468 GCF_000006425.1 Cryptosporidium hominis TU502
AGGAAAATAAAATAATAATAATAACAATTATTATTATTATTATTATTATTCCCAACCAAATGTTGCTGGTGGTTTATTTGTTACATCAAAATATATTGCATCAACAAAATTTAATAATGAAATTTTTTGAATAATAATTTCAAAGAAATCTTTTGGAAAGAAAGCAAAACGAGCAGTCATAACATCCTCCGAACATACAGGGACGAAAACCAAACTTGCTTTTTCTTGATTAACTGCATATGGGAAATGGATTGGTAAATGGTGGAAAATTTGATTATTCCCACCCATAATATTTAATTCATTAATAACAATATTATCCCACTTCCCTTAATTGATCAAGACGATATTTATCACAATAACCTTGTTGTAATTTCATATCAGTTAAATTTACTTGTGGATTTTGATATAATTGTATACAAGTACGATTAATAAAATTTGTATGATTAGTAATATAACTAGAAATTTCTTCAATATAATCTCTATTATTAGGAAAATTAAAAAAACCATTTAATAAAGAATAATTATCATAAATTAATATTGCAGGAAATTTATATGTTCTAAAATCACCTTGTACACCAACAGAACGTATAGGAAGTATATAACTATATTTAATATTATTATTATTATTATCATTGTCATTGTTATTATTATTATTATTATTATTATTATTATTATTATTATTAATTGTATTAATAATTTGATTTAATTCTTTTTCTGCTGATTGATATTCATTATTATCATTTTCATTCCATGATTTACCATCATAACAAATTACATTAATAGATAATCCAGGTCCTGGAAATGGATGACGCATAATAAGTTCATCATTAAGACCAATTTTTTTTCCAATCATACGAACTTCATCTTTATATAATTCACGTAAAGGTTCAATAATAAGCCCTTTTTTTATTAAATCATAAATCATATCAACACGATTATGATGTGTTTTAATAGTATTTGAATTTTTTGTACCACCAGATTCAATAATATCAGGATATAATGTACCTTGTGCTAATAACCAATTATTTGGATCAAAATTTTGTTCTTGAATAAAAATATTTTTAATATTAATAAAATGTTCACCAATAGCCATACGTTTTTTTTGTGGATCAGTAATATTTTTAATAATATTTAAAAAACTATTAGAATAATCTTTAATAATAAAATTTTTAAAACCAAATTTATGATATAATAATTCAATATTTTTAGATTCATTTTTACGCA
>NW_666582.1:0-1553 GCF_000006425.1 Cryptosporidium hominis TU502
CCGGTTATTCCCGCCTTTTTAATTAATAAATCAAATTACTATGAGAAACAAATTGATCAGCTTTATATTATTGATCAAATTTAAAAAAAAAAAAAAATAAGATAAATTTTAAAATTAATAAATTAAATAAATAAAAGATATGTTAAATATTTTACCTCCATTTATTAGTATCAATATCACGTGTATCTCTTTCTTTATTTCTTTGATTATTTCTAGAAGAGTTACTAGAATGTCTTCCCATTGATGAAGATTGTTGCTGATTTTTTGATTGATCATTTGTACCAGTTCTTCTTAGATCCGTAAAAGTAACATTTTTATTACTACTATTTGTTCTACTGAAACTTGAATTACTAAAACCAGCTCCACTTTCAGCTCCTGAAGCACCGCTTGATGAATTTGTCACTCTTGTTAAATCACGTGTAAAATCTACTCTTGATGGGCTTCCATTTCCTGAAGTTCCAGTTTTTTGTCTTGTAAATTGTACACCTAAATTTTCAAGTTAAAAAAAAAGTATTATGAATAAAAAATAAATGACTATTCTCTAAATGAATATTTATACATATTATAACTTAAAAATTTTGATCATAATCCAAAAGAAAATAAATATTTGAATTAGAAATTCATTCTTATTAAAAAATATTCATACTGACGTGCAAATTGGGATTATTCACTCATTTTTTTCTTTCTGAAACATAAAAATTATTATTAATAGTACAATAATAATCTTCATGTTCTAGCCAGTTTATAATCATAATAAAAATAACAAAAATGAATTTCTAATCCAAATATTTATTTTCTTTCTTTAAAAGAATTTTCATTTCAATATTTATATACATTAAAAATGAAAAGTGCCGCGCGCGGTAAATTCATGTATAAATATTCATTCAATAGTCAAATTATTATTTAAACTTACCCTGAAGAATTACCATTATTTGATCTAGAGTTATTTCCAAAACTTCTATTAGAGTTGTTATTTCCACTAGTTTCTCCTCTTGTGAAGCTAATTGCATCACCTCTATCATTAAATCCACCACTATTATTATTACTTGAATTATTATTACTACTACCACCACTACTCTTAGAATTTGCAGCCATTAATTTAGCCTCAATTTCCTCCTCTCTTCTTCTCTGCATTTCTAATTGCCTTTGCATCTTCAATCGTTTTTCCTCTTTTTGTCGGTTAGCTTCTTCAAGTAATCTTGCTTCTTCTTCCTCTCTCTTAGCTTCTTCTTCTTTTCTTCTTTGTTCTTCTTCATGTAATTTCTTTTCAATAGCTTCATTACGTCTAATTTTAGCTCTAGAAATCTTAAGTTCCTTAATCTTTTTAATACATCTTAATCTTTGTACCTTTAATTCATCCATAAGCTCTTCCTTTCTTATTTCTAATCGTTTATCTTTCCAATTATTTAAATATGGTAATATAGTTTTCAAAATTTCCTTTTCTTTATGTGCTTCCTTCTTAATTTCTTCTATCTTTAATAAATAACTATCTTGTAATTGTTTGTGTAATTCTTTATCACTTTGAGATATCTTTTTGTTCCAATCCATTATTA
>NW_666588.1:0-1576 GCF_000006425.1 Cryptosporidium hominis TU502
TTATTATTATTATTCACTAATTATTTATCTTTACATAATTTTTTACACGTCATACATTTTTTTTGTTTGCGTGTGGGGGGCTATACCGGTGTTTGCATGCTTGTCCACTTGAAATTATTTTACTCTATAAATAATTCAAAGTAAAAAATCAACAAACTATTAGATTAAATAAAAAAATTTTATTAGGAAATGAATAAATACATACAATAAATAAATTGATTTGGAAATTTTTATTTTTTTTATCTTAGTTATTTTTCAGATTTTTTCTCCTGATTTTTAAAGCTTTAATTCGTATTTTCTAAATTTTATCTAAATTTTATTCATCCTCACAAAGTGGCGCTCATTGGCGGCAATTTTATGAAATTTTATCTTAGAAATAGAAAGCCAAGAATATGCAATCATAACAATAACTTGATGTGATGATTAATCAAAATAAAACAGATCAATTTGCGTGTAGTGCCCAAAAAAGAAAGCAATGACGAATGAATTATTGGATTCAGATGAGATAAATAAGGTTTGGAATCAAAACCATGAAGATAAAACTACTTTTTCTGTTATATTTTCACTAACTCAAGGCATGTTTTGTATAGTAAATATGATTTTTGGGTATTTTATATTATTTAACCACTTTAATCAACTTCTTGAAAATAGATATATTTTGAAAACTCTACTTTTTACAATGTTTGGTGAAATTTTTACTTCAATTATATCCGCATTTTGTATGATTTTGGTACGATTTATTTTTGGAATTAGATCTTCAACATATTTCTTATCAGTTATAAGTTTATTAAGTACATTATTACAATCTGTATTTTATTATTCTTGCTTTGTGGCCAGTGTTATAATTCTTCATTTATGGTATTTCCAAATTAATACCAATCCTGGTAATTTTCTTTATAATTTTATAATTAATACAAATACTACTTTGGATTTAAAACGTCATTTGTTGATTTATTTCTTTATTGAAGCTTTTATTTCTCTCATAGAAGTTTTATCCAGTATTCCAATTCTAGTTAGTATTATAAATTATGGTTTAACTAAAGAAATTGAAAAAATTAAAGGAAAACCTATAGTCGAATTTTATAATGTTAACCGGCCCATTACATACACTAATTACCAAAACTATGAAAGAGCATTTGAGAATTTAAATAATCAATTTTCTAGACCTGAAGCTCATTATGTGCAGATATAATATATCTTTCTCTTCCTTAATTATTATTATTGTTATACAGAATTACAATTCTAAATAAAGTTTGTACAACTAATAGTCTAAATTTTAGCTCATTTATTTAAACTATATATATATTTATTTTATTCATCCTCGCTATTTTTTTCTTTTAGAATGGCAACTTTCTATTCAATCTACCAATTTATTTAATAGTGACGTTTTGGCGCCAAAACTATTTAATTATTTTTATTTCTATGAAAATAACAGGTAAATTTTGTGAGAACACTAATTGGTATGAATAATGCCAAAATTTTACTGTGACTATTGCGATATTTACTTAACACATAGTTCCACCAATGGAACTAAGCACCATAATTTGGGTCCGAAACATATTAACATTAAAATTGT
>NW_666593.1:0-1591 GCF_000006425.1 Cryptosporidium hominis TU502
ATCTCACTCTTCTTCTTTATTACTTCTCCTAAAGTAGCAACTCCAACTGAAAGTAATGACTCTATTCCATAATAACTATCATCTTCAATTCCATTTAATTCATCATCGAAATCATCATTAACAACCTTATTAGAATTTTCATTTATTTCATTAGATTCATTTTTTAATTTGGAATCTTTTTTTGTTTTTTTCTTTTTATTATTTAGTTTTGAAAGTCTTAGAAATTCATTTGGAGTAGCTTTTCTAATTATCGTATTTTCAGCTGAAGTAGCAATATGGTTATCTAATTGAAATTCAATAATTCTGAATCTCATGTGAAATTGTTCATAATTTGTTTTAGAATTCTCTAACTTAAAGCTTATTTTCTGGAATGACATATAAGTAATTTCCTTATTAGTATTTGATAAGAATGATATTCCAAAACCATCACATAATATATTCATTTCAAAACATATTCTTGTTTCAGGTCTTAATTTGTCAACAAGTAAGAATAAATTTTGACCAGAAGAAACTCTAGATAGATTTGAATTGCTGAATTGTGAAAGCTCTGTCTCAAATGAAGAAACTGCTGTCATCATACTTGTACTTTGATCAATATTAATTTCTCCATCTTTAATAGTCTCAAATGATTTTACATTTTTAGTTTCAGTGTTTATTCCCGTTTCACCAATAATAGATTTACTCTTATCCCTATTAATGATTTCATTATTTCCGTGAATTTCATCGTCATGATCATAATTATCATCAATATCATCATTATCATTATTATCATCATCATCATCGTCATCACCATAATTTAATCTTTCATCTTTATTTCTAAATCTCTTTGGGTTTTTTAATTTATTTCCCAATGTCTTAAAGATAGACTTTCCACTGTGATTAAGAACAAGATCCTGATCATCATTACCTTCTTCAAGACCAATATCAGAGTCAATGATATTATTAATATTGACCTTACTTTGGTTTAAATCATGCCCAGAATCTTCCTCACGATCTAAACCTTTTATTTGAAGAGAAGTAGTATCGAATTTATTACTCTTAATGTGCATATTACTTTGATTTACAGTTCTAATTTCATTACGTCTTCTTTTATATAAGGTATTATCAAATGAAATGTTGATAACTCTTGTACCATTTTCAATAAGCATTACAATATAAAGCATACTATGATATTCAGGAATAAAAAGTCTGGAATGAGTTAATACCTTATTTAAATTAAGATTTTTCTTATTTTTATACCAGAAATGAATACTTTGATCATTATATAAATATAAAGGTATTGAAGAGAAATCATGAAATGCCATAGAATCACGATGATGATGATGGTGGTGATGTCTATTATGATGTCCAAAACTACCATGATCTCTTTTGCTATGTAATATTGTATTCTTTTTTGATATCTTAGCTAAATCAATATTCCCTAAAGAAACTCCAACAACAAGTTCCAGTATATGATCTCCAAAAGGATCCAATAAAGCATAATTGGAGTCAGAAATAGGGTTAAAATGATTCCAAGATGATGTATTTAATTGTCTAATAAATATATTACATGGAGTTTCATTAACAATAGAAAAATCTGGGATTTGTGATG
>NW_666601.1:0-1619 GCF_000006425.1 Cryptosporidium hominis TU502
ATTGGTGATTCTAATCATAGATATTATCTTGTGGCAATTGAATCTATTAATAAAAAATCTAGATTCCCATTCTATGGTACATTTATAACTCTTATTTCTTGCGAAAATATTAATAGAATGATTACTTATGAACAAACAAATAAACAATTTGTAAATATTATTTTAAATTGTATTGGAAATGCTAATGTTAAATTTGATCATGGTAAACTTACTATTATTATTGAAAAAAATAAATATAATAGTATTGAAGCAACTTCATATAAAATAAAAGATTTTCCTGCATTACCAAAATTTTTAATAAATTTTAGAGATGATTTATTTGCATTAAATTTTAAACATGAAGTTGATCAATCTTTTCATATATCTATATATATTCCACAATATATTGGTTATATAAGTCTTGATTCACAATATTATTATGAAGTAACCTTTGATCAAAAATATGTTCATATTCCTTATTCTGATAAATATAGATATATTATTTTTGAATCTACTGATTATAATTATGCTGTACCAATTCATAATGAATGTCATGCAAAAGTTAATGTTAAAGAAGGTATTATTGAAAATACTTGTGGTAATTTGGAATATTTGTATGATATTAGAAATGGTTTATTATTTTATAAAGGTGTTGAATTATTAACTAGAAATATTGGTGGTTTAAGAGTAATAATTACTAATAATATGAAAAATTTAATTATTTTATCTAAAGAAACATTATATTATGTTGAACAATTATCAAAAAATTATGAAAAAAAACAACAAGAAAAGAAAATTAGTCAAGTTAATCAACAAGAACAACTTATTATTAAAGAAACAAGTGAAAAAAAAATTTTCAGAAAAGGTTTTGATCCATTTAATCAAAATTAAATAAAATTAAAATAATATAATAATTATTTTATGAATTTAATCATATATTCATTCAAATAATATAATATTAAATTCAATATTAACTTTTATTATTTATTAATATATTTGTTTTTATCACCATTTCTACCCGACTTCGCCCTTTAGATATGCCAGCCTGTCATTACCCTTCTCGCGTCCCTCCGCCTTTGTTACTCCGCTGCATTCCCTATCGCCGTGCCCGCCCCGCTTTTCTCCCGCATTACTCTGCTTTATTCCCTGGTCCCTGCTCTTGCCCCTCTTTGTTGTGCCCTTCTCCGCGCCGCCCCCGTTCGTTTTTTTCGCCTCTTGGGCGAAATCCGCTCCCCCCCTTTCCCCCTCCTTGCTCGCGTCACCTCCGGTTTCCCGCCGCTTGGGTTCCCTCTTCCTGTCGCCCCACGCCCGCTTCCTTCCCCTTCTTTCGCCACCTTTCTGCTTTCCCCACCGGTCCCCCCGCCACATGTTCCTCCCCCCCTTTTGGTTCTTATCCCCCTCCATTATTCCACTATTGACGACGGCGTGAAACGGGCCGCGCATTCCCCGCGATTTCCTCGTCCTATTTCGGTTGTCGCGCCCCGATTTCCACGCCTTTGCTTTTTCCTCGGCCGTTCCCCCTCGCCCGTTCTGTTTTTCTCTTTGCCTCCCTATGACACTCGGGCGTACGCCGTCTATTTGCCATCGTGCCACCTTTATCTCTTTTCTCGCTGTCGGCGCGGATAATATACGCAGCCAGA
>NW_666612.1:0-1664 GCF_000006425.1 Cryptosporidium hominis TU502
GCTGTAAAAGACGAAATCCCTGGCAATTTGTCAAATCAGAATCAATATTATTGGACTCTGTGTCTTTATTTCTAGCTAAGCTTAGTCCTAGAATCTTGTCAGAATATATACACATTTCTTTAATTAATGCGAATTTTTCATGGAATCCTCCTTCTTGATCGATTTCTTTAAGTTTAGTAAAAATTTCTACACTTTGATTGATGGATTCCTTATTAAAGATACAATTTGAATAGCTTTCACAAATTTGTGAATTTGATTCAATATCTACTAACCAAGAAAGATCACCACTACTAAGATCCTTAAGACATTCAGATTTTATGGATTTACTTGTACTTTTTTTAAGTTTGTAAATAATTGAATTAATTAAAACTGTTTTAATAATTGTTTCATTAGGTACATCTTTATAGTTATTTTCAAAGAGAGCTTTTGAGAAACAATAAGTTGATCTTAAAAGATATTCAGGGGAGTTTAATTGATTTTTTCTCAATTGTTCAACATATCTGTAATTTTCATGAATTGAAAAGAAAATAGATTCCAATCTTTTAATAACATCCATACTATATCTTAAAGAGCAAATATTTTCTTCATCCAAGTCTGAATGCTTATTTTTATTTGACTTTGTAGAATTTTTGTCATTAGTTGAGTTATTATTATTATTATTACTACTACTACTACTAATAATAGTTTTCTTCCCATCATTATTCTTTGAGTAGATTTTAAAAGCTTTTCTACCACAAACTTTATCAACTTCTAACTTGATTTCAGTTGTTGGGGAGAATAATTTTTGGTATATTTTATAATATCTTTGTAATCTTTCGCTAGATTCAACAAGAATTGGATTCTTTTTATAAATTCCAATAATATAATTTGAAATAAGTTCATAAATAATATTAACAAGTACAAGAATATCTTCATTAACAGTTTTACTGAGCTTATGAAGATCAGAATCTAAAGATTTTTTGACATTATTACTGGAATAATCATCAAAAGCAGTTTTTTTAAGCTTTTGAATACTTTTATACTTGGAATTACAAGGAAAAGGTTTATTGAATAACTCATCATTAGATAAGTTGGAATGATCAGAACTGATTTCATTTGGAGAATAATTAAGATAGAATGAATCCAAATCAACTCTTGAGTATAAGAATATATCTTTAATATTTTCATTATTGATATATTTAACTTCACGAGTTAAATAAGATGGACTATTATTAAGTCCAGCAGCAAAATCAATATATTGTTTCATATTAAAGATAAAAGATGAGAAATCTAAAGAACAATAAGTTCTATATGTTAATCCAGTATCAAAAGATGATGTTTCTGTATGAAATGATTGATTTTGTTGTATAGTTTGTTGATCAATACCTCTAGTCCAATAAGTTTCAATAATAGTTGATATAAGCCAAGATATACTGTAAACAGTTTCAGAAGTAGAAATAATATCATTTTCTTTATTTTGAATTTCATATTTATCTTTCAATTCTAAGAAATTTTTAAAAATACTATTATCAAATTTCTGTATAACCCAATCTAAGGTTGGAATATGTTCTTCAGATCCAATATAGTAAGCAATATATTTACCATAGAATGGTGAGATCCATGGAGTAGATTTATTGGTAAAATCAGGAAAAAGTTGAAACTTTTTATATAAAACATGAACTGGA
>NW_666625.1:0-1712 GCF_000006425.1 Cryptosporidium hominis TU502
CTATTTGAATAATACGCGAGAAGACTGATGAGATGAATTTGGAGAATACGGGTAGTCAATATGAGGCGGAGCAGGAGGAGGAAGAAGAAGTAGTTAATTCTCAATTTGAAAGCCTTTCAAGTAAAGAAACAACTACTATATTTTTTTTTATTACTTTAATGTTTAACTCAGGATCGAAATTACCTCAGCTTAATATTGAACTTCTAAGAGATCAAAGCACTAAATTACAAATACTTAACATGATTATCCCTCAGCTCCTCAAGCCTAACGAAAATAAGGTTTTGGTATTCTCAGAAAGCTTACTAATGCTAGATCTGATAGAGCTTACGATTTTAATTCCAAACAAAATTGATTGGGAAAGACTTGAAGGAAAGCAATCTCTAGATGAACGAAATTCTAGTATTGATTCTTTCAACAAAAATAACGTAAGTTGTAATGTAAAATGAAAATCTTACTTTTAACAATTTCAGGAAAAGAGGATCTTACTATTATCTAAACATATTGGATCTACTGGCCTTAACTTAACCAGTGCAAACAAGATAATTCTAGTAGAACCACACTGGAATCCTACTCAAGATGAACAAGCAATAGGAAGAGCTTATAGAATAGGCCAAAAAAGAGATGTAATCATATACAGGTAAGAATCATTTTACTAAAATAACTTAATTATCTTGAGAAAACTTGACTAATATATAAATCTTTTCTTCAGATTGATAGCAGCTGGAACCATTGAAGATTGGAAGTTTAGACTACAACTACATAAAACTGGTCTTGCTAGGATATTTCTAGGAGGGGCTAAACAGGAAATTACTTTCACAAATGAAGAATTAAAGTGTTTATTTTCATATTCTGAAATGGACTCAAATGATATTCAAGAAGTTATTTTCAAGTTTAATGTGAATGATAAACATTATGAGATCCTTAAAAATGATATTGAGGATGATTGCATTAAAGAAATGGAACCCTATGTAATGGCATATCTAGACTTTGAAAATATTCAAAGATTTGAATAATTGAATACCTAATTGTGCTTTAAAATTCATATCAATTCTTTTGCATGGAAAATTTTCTTTAAAATTAATTTATTATTATTCTGGTATTTAATTTGAAGGCAAATTAATTATATTATTAATTTCCCCTGTAAAAAAAAAAATATATATATATATATATATATTAGACTCTGTTTGGGCGGGCTCTCCATTTAAAGAGGTTCCGTCTTGACAAGAAAATAAGAAAATGGATAGTCCCGAATTTTTGCAATATTTTTGGGATTTAGGAAGTTTTGAAGAGAAGACATCGGCCTCTTCTATTGAAGGAATTGTAAGATGTCTTGATAATTCGGTTCAGAATTCTATTAATCCTAAAGTTAAAGATGTAAGTACAAAATCTATAATAATTTTATCAGGTATTAATAATGGCAGAGCTGATCTGGAATATACATTAAGCCGCCTTATTAAAGGTTTGGAATCTCAGAGAGAATGTGTAAGGAGAGGGTATAGCGCATGCCTATCAATTGTACTGGATAGATATAAGATTCCAGTTTCAGATGTTTTGGAGGGGCTAGAAAAACATTATTTAGAAGGAATGAAGAAAGAAGTNAAAGGAAAAGCTACATCAGGATCAGTTGGAGATGTAAGAGATAGGATTATTGGCCTTCTTCTCGCATATTTAGCTATAATTAAGACCGNATTTTTCACGAAGAACGCCTCCCA
>NW_666637.1:0-1801 GCF_000006425.1 Cryptosporidium hominis TU502
TATTAATATCATCTTTGATTTAAAGTATATAAATCCATTCAATCTTACCATTATTCTCATCCAATTACGTTTATTATCAATTTGATTTTTATTAATATTGGTGATTACATTACCATCACATTCGTAATCTTGATCTTCATTATTGAAATTATGGTCTGATTTCCCATATATATCTTGAGAGTCATTAAAATTTCTTCCTAAATGATTAACTCCAACCTTTAAGTCACCAACAAATTTCTCTGTCTTATCATTAAATAGTACATGTCTTATATTACTTTTCACAGTTACTTTACTTGAATCAGAACTATTTGATGAAAGCTCATTATTAAACATTAACTCATCCTGAAGTGTTTTAACTTCTTTATTTCTAAATGTACAATCTGCCATAGATTCAATCCTTGATTGCATATCCACTTCTGTCATAATATTATTTCCATCATTACAGCTTTCTAATTCTGCAATTCTTTGCTTAGAATTCTCCAATATATCCTTTAGTTCTGATATATCTCCATTTAATCTTGAAATTTCCTCCTTAAGAAATTCTATTTCTTCTTGATTTTTACGTATTATTTCTTTATCTGTTTGTGATTTTTTTATTAATAACTCCTTTTCGTGAGGTGGTTCTTTTAATCTCTCTTTTAATGCATTCATAAAATGTTTCTGAGTTTCAGATTCATCTACTTTTGTTTTTTAGCTCCAATAAAGTGCTTTCTGATATTAAAATAGTTGAATTATCCTTTCCTTTTAATGCTGATATATCAATATTAGCTTGAAAGTTTTTAATATCTGATAGACTACTAGTTCTATGTCCATTTATTCTACGAATTCTTCCACGAATCTCCTCCAGAGAAGCATCATCATAAACATTAGTTTTCATTCTTCTATCAAAAATCTCTTCTCTTGAATTTCTTCCCATTATTAGATTTATATTTCAATTTTATAGTTAAATTTTACTCATTAATAAATTATTTCCAAGATTACTAGTACAAATCTTGATATTTCTTTAATACCAGTTTGCTTTTAATGTTCTCAATTGACTTAAAGACAAAAATGAAAAGAGATTTTTTTTTTTTTAAAAAAAAGGAGAGGAGATAGGGAGAGGGGAAGAAAGAAAAAAAAAGGTCCAATTACTCTTTTTCTTCTTTCTATTTAATAAGCACAATCTATTATTCTTCAATTCATTTGTTTCTAACTCTTTAAACTATTATTTTTTTTTTCATATTCTCATTCCAATCTAAAGTCTAGTTTTTTTAGTCATACAAGCTATCTCCTTTTCTTTCTGAATATAAATTAATAGGTTAAATATGCACTTATTTATATTCTTTTAATTATATTTCTACTTTAACTTGAAATTCCAAATTTTATTTCTTCTCTCTGAATATTTTACTCAGACAGTTAATTAATTAAAAATGCAATAATATGAAAAAAAAGAATTCTTTCTTTTTTTTTTTTTTTTATAAAATTACTTTTCCTTTTGCTTTTAATTGTAATTATATAATTAAAGATGTATTTATTTTTCATTATTTATTGTAAAGACAATTTCCCGCCTAAATTTTACATGTCATTGCCATGCATTATTTTATTAATTATTTTCAATTATAATTAATAAAATAATTCTTAAATACCTCTTTTTTTAAATTGTATTTTTTTAGATAATTATTTAAATTAAAAACACTATGTATTTTGACAAATTATTGAAAGATTTATTGAATATTAGGAAAAAAAAGATATATTAAAAATAATACATAAAATATATCAATATTAAAAAAACAAATAATCGCGGCCCTGGCGCCCCAAATTC
>NW_666642.1:0-1818 GCF_000006425.1 Cryptosporidium hominis TU502
TTTGTATATATATTAAGGCTAAGCTACCAACTGCGATTGAAAAATTTAAAAATAAATCAAAGTCTGAATTAAAAAATCAAAAAAATTTAGATAAAGGAAAAAGTGATAATCCAGAAAATGAGTCTGAATTGCTCAACGAGACAAAATTTGGGCAAGATTCAGGAAAGGGTGAAAGAAAGATTGAAATAGATATAACAACCATTCATAGTGTTTTGGGATTATCTGGTCTTGAATTATTAGAAGATATTGATACGTCCGAGGTAACAAGAATAAGGCATAGATTACTACACGTAAAAGAATCAATTATATCAAAAATACCTGAAGCAAGCGCTGATTTTGTAATAAAAGGACTTATTCAGTTTGATCCAAATAGGCTAATAGGATTAGTTCCAATGCTTTTATCTGTGGTTAAATATAAATTTACTAATCCAAATTTTTGGGCATCAGTTGTGCATGAGTTATGGCTTTTTATTATTGTTTCACAACATAATAATTTGAAAGTTGGGGATCAATCAACTGAAAAAATAATTAAAAGTCTAAATACTTCTAATCAATCAGAAAGTAATTTGCAAAGAAATCAAATTTTTCCAGATTATTTTATTGCTATCAATTATTTACTTTCAGGAATGGTTGACACCAAAATTCCTGGCGTGCTTAGATTATTGGTTAGATTAAATATGATGTATTATTATGAATGCAGAATTAATACATTAATATTATTTTGCAACAATCCAATGGAATTATGGGTTGATTACATTAAAATTTCATCTCTACTTAACAATATTGATTCATTAAGAACCTTATTGACTTCATTATCGGAATCGAAAGATGTGGATATTCAGCAGCTGGCTATTAGAGTCTTTTCGAGTAATTTGACTTCAATAATATTCTTTCATCTGATCAACTCTCCAATTAGTTTGGTACATGATAGAAACAATCTTAAGTTAATTACTTGCTATATTGAATTTTTGAATGAATGTTTATTAATTGGGCATTCAAAGGAATTATTAAGTTATGTTTCAACGGATGAATTCGTAAATAAATATATTGTTTACTCAACTTTTGGCCAAGGATACAAATTTTATTCAGAATTGGATGCAGATAATATATATTTAGATAAAAGTGGTGAAAATATTAACAGAAGTAATCGAGAACGAAAAGAAGAGTATTCAGTTGTTGGGTATGATAGAAATCAGACTAACATAAATTTAAGATATAATAATGAGAAATATAATATTTGGGATATATTTTCAATTGTTTGCGATCCGAAATATAAAGAATCAATATTATATCCAATAGTATTATTTTTAGCTGATGCAATATATTTTTCTTTTGTATACGAGGTCAATTGGGAATATGATAGTTTAAAGAATTTATTAATTTCAATTATTCAGTTAAACAAACATTTCAAAAAAGCTTTAATAGTAAGTTAATTGTTTGATCATTTATTCCATATTTTAATAATTTATAAAGGAAATTGGCAATGAAGGGTCATTTTCACAGATTTTATTGGAAGATACAAAAATTGTTAAAAAATATTTGAGATTGTTATATAATGGGCAAGAAATTGATTTAAAACGTTTACAAGAATGGATTACAGATCGTAGAATAAAGGTAAGTTTTAACAACAAAATTAACTATTTATTATTATTTGTTAATATAGGAAAGTACAATTTCAAGAAAATTAGAAGAAAGCGCAAAAGTACCATGTTTTCATCCAAGTTGTAATAATTTCACAGTTGGTTCAAAAGTTAGAGCTGCTGAATTAAATAAAGAAATAAAAATCAAACAAGAAAAAAGGGGAGAATTAGATTTTAG
>NW_666643.1:0-1822 GCF_000006425.1 Cryptosporidium hominis TU502
AGAAAGTACTTTTCTTCCCCATAAATACTTCCTGCTGGATTTTGTGTTGCAAATAACATAAAATCTTCATGAGCTTTAATAACTTCTCCTGTTTCTGGAATAAAAATCTCTCTATTACTGTCCAAAAGTCTATTTAAAGACTCCAAAACTTCACTAGGAGCAAGATTTAGTTCATCTAATACTAACCAATATCCATTTCTTATAGAATTTACCAAAGGACCCTCTACAAACTCTAATTCTCCTTGATTATTTGGTATAAATTTACCAAAATATTCTTCTGTATCTGTATGTTCATGATTATTAATTCTAACAAATTTATGATTTGTAAGCTCAGATATATATTTGATTAGAGAAGTTTTACCAGTAGATGTTTCTCCTTCTATTAATATAGGATTTCTTGATCCAGATAAAATTCTTAGTATCTTCATTAAATTCTCTTCAACATATGGAGTTATCACAAATTCATTATTTATTGCATTATTTAATTTAAAATTCTTATTATAAGTTCCCATTCTTATCACATAATCTTTTATTAACATATAATTAATAAAATTAATCTTGCCAGATGAAAGTGTTTGACCTCTTTCTGAGCCTAATTTTGGAGCTGAAAATAAAACACAATTCATATCAACATTTTTACTTTTTCCTTTTAAAGAATCTTTTAAATTCATCTTTAAAATCCTTCTTGTTAATTTATCTACTTTATTATATGATTCACTTACTAATGGAGTAGCAAAACTCATCATTATTCCAGTATGTATTATTTCAGAGATTTCTTGCTTTAATATAGCATTTTGTATTATAGAATTTCCATTCTTAAGATTACTATTATTATTTTTATTATTATTATTATTATTATCTCCAATACACTCGATAAGTTTTAGTTGATTTTGATTTCTCCTCCAATTTGCTTGTAACATTAATATTGTTCGAATATAACTCAAACAACTTGAAAATGTTCTTAATGAGAAATTTGGAATCCCATGTCCATTTCCTTCTAATCCTATAGTAATTTCATGTCTATTCCCCATATTTTTAAGTTCCAAGTATATATCAACCAATGTAGTTATATTTATTTGATTTGTAAGTAAAACATCTTTAAGATAATTATAAACAACATCTTCCAAATCTTTTCTATCTGTTAATTCATCCACAAAATATTCTGTAAAAAGAGCTCTAACTAATTTAGGTAAATCTTTCTTACCACTAGTTGATTTTATTTGTATATTTTGAGAATCATCTCCTTGAATATTATTAATTAATTGTTCTTTTTGCTCAATTGGAACAATAACAGGATTCATACAAGAAAATAATCGGAATCTTGGATGTATTTTAATACTTTCATTACCTTTTTCTGGTATTGTCAAATAATCTGAATCAATGACTTTATTATTAACATTTACTAATTGATTAATTTTCTCATTATTATTAACATTATTATCAATGATTTCAATTTCACAAGTATCATTTCTATGATTTCTTCTATTTAATATTGGAATTAATCTTTGTAAAATATCTATAGAAGCTAAATTAATTTCATCCAAAATAAGCCAGTGACCTTCTTTAATAGCTTTTAGTAAAATACCATCTAAAAATTCAAAATAATGTTTTTGTCTCTCATTTTCGCTATTTAATATTCTATTATCTTTCAATTTTACCAAACATTTCTGTTTTAAATCTTTCCAATATATTTTTAAAGTTAAAATATCTTCAATATTAACTGCAGTTCTTTTTTTATCCTTATTTTTTTCAGAATTATTCACTTTAGAACCAATTTCCTTAGNTGAATCTTCTTCTTCATTAACTTTCTTACTGGNTTGTT
>NW_666657.1:0-1896 GCF_000006425.1 Cryptosporidium hominis TU502
GTTAATTAAAGTAGTATATTCTCTAAGCTGATATGAACCTTTAGAGTATTTAACAGTTTCTTCAAAATTATTTATGAAACTTTGTGTTAAAAACCTTAAAGAGTTATTATTATTAGAATTCTTAATTCTATGCATCAGTTTAGTCAAGAATGAAGATGTGACAATGCCAAATCTTTTCTGACTAATCCATTTTTTTATCAGATCTTGTGCTATAAGTTGGCCAATCAATACATTTTCTCTATCTATCATTACAATTAAAGCAATTAAATTGATTGAAAGTGTCTCAAAATGCTTGGAATAATTTTCCATCTTGTTTCTAAGTTGCTTTCCATTGTTTTTCTTACTCCAACGGCTCATTGTTTGAGGCTCAACAATTGGTTTACCAATGATATGGACTAAAAGTTTAAATAAATCCCCTAATTCATCCAAATTTATGTTATTTTTCTCTTTTAAAACATCCAAATGCATTAATTTATTTATTGTTGAAGCCAATTTGTTCACATAGTCTGAAAAAATTGTCAAAGTACTTCTAATAGAATAGTATAGAGCGTGTTTACATGCCAGTCTAAATCCTTCCAATAGTAATATTATTGTACGAACTAAACCAGTATAAATCTCTCTATCTTGAATATTTTTTGGTTTATATTGTTCAGAAATCAAAGATATTGTTTCCAACATCCTTAACTTATTCTGCATTTCATTGTTAATTCTTTGTATCTGTAACTTCTCTTGCTCTTTTTGTTCTCTCTGTCTTTCATATTTGGGAGGTAATGGAGTATTTTCATCATTCAGTAAATGTGAAATCATGGAATTACTGTCATTACATGATATAATCTCATCTTTACTATCACCTTCCTCACCACTATTTTCATCATCAGTATTGTCATCCTCATTCTCTTTAAAGCCATCATTAGAAAGATTACATTCTTTAGAGAAGATATTTGGTTTCAAAAGCTGAGAAACTTCATCATTTTCTAGAGATGAGCTGTGCTTAGATCCTCCTCTCTTACCTCCAGTTCCAACAATACTTTCATTCTCATTATCTGTATCAATTTCAGCTTCAATTTCAGAATCTTCATCGTCATAATTCTCATCATTTCCATCCATTAAACTTGAGTGAGCATTTAATAAATCAGGAAGTTGAGCAATCTTTCGAGAAAACTCTACTAGAAGTTTTGTATTTAAGTTTTTAGAAATGTCCAAAATTCTAATATTTAGCTGGAATAGGAGACTTAGACCTGCAAGACAGCTAGGATAGTCGTTATCTTCATCAGTATCTAAATCATCAATTTTACCTTGTACTTGATTACCTTCATTAGTGATATCCAGCTTAATCATTGAGTTAAAGATAATTTCCAGTCTTTTGCCTTTATTGTTACCTGACTTTAATAAAGAGGAAATCAATTCTAAAATGTAGCTGGAATTACAATCTTCCATTATATAATATATTAACAAACAACTCTCAATAAGAATGCAAGAGATTTCAAACTTAGTCTTTGGAGTCTTTCCATTTATTATAGCATTGTAAACCTTCTTATTCTTATTAAATAGCTTTTTATTATCTTCAAAGTTTGTAGATTGATTAGCCTTATCAAATAACTCAGCAATGTTATTTCTATAAGAAGAAACTGACTCTATAAGAGCAGAATCTTCATTAATAACATCATTATTTCGAGTATCTTCCAATGATAGAACTAAATCATTGGTACACTTTCCTATAATTTTCTCTAGTCTAGGGAAAATAATTTGGCGATAATTTTCAATCCACTTTTCATTAGAAGCTCCAAAAGTTATAATAGAATCCAATAAAGGATATACCTGAGATGAAAGCTTTAATACAAGAGGTAAAATGTTCTTCTCTTCTCCACTATTTAAAGAGCTACTAAAGGAAACTTG
>NW_666669.1:0-1966 GCF_000006425.1 Cryptosporidium hominis TU502
CAAACTTCTACAAGTGTTTGGTTTCAAACTCATTTAACAAAAGAACCATTTGTTGATATTAATATTGATATTCTATTAATTTTACTAAGCTTATCTTGGACTAGATATAGAGATGCAGAAAAAGTGATATTAGAACTTATTGAATTGAGTGAAAATAAGATAAATATTGAAATAATGCCTGAAATTGATACAGAAAATGAAAATGATAATAATAATAATAAGAAAATTTGGAAACCTCCAGAAACTTTTTTAAGAAATACAACAAAATATTGGGTACATCCAAATAATGTAGTTTCTGCAAAAGTTGGAATTATCAGATACGTTCCATATTTAATTTTTGGTATTTCGAATTCAGAGTTGGAGACTTTGTTAGATCCTTATATGTGCGTTGAAGGACATAATGTTGTAGATCCAAAAACAATTGAAGAAAGTCAAGCAATTACATCCGTATATTTAGATAATATGAATGCAGAATGTTATTATAATAGAATTTCAAGATTTGAAGATGCTCAATTATTTAGATTAAGATGGTATGGATCAAATTCAGGTTCAAAAGAAAAAGAAATCTTTATGGAGAGAAAAACACATCATGAAAGTTGGACAGGTGAAAAAAGTGCAAAGGAACGCTTTTCACTACCACAGAAATATGTTTTTGGATATTTAAAAGGAAAATTTAATGTTGATAGTTTAATTAAAGAAGGAATTTTTCATACAAGAAAAAATCAAGAAAAAGAAAATGTTGAGAAATCTATTAATTTAGCTAAAGAAATACAAAATTATATTAATAATAATAAACTTCAACCTTTTGTTAGAACATCATATTTACGTGCAGCTTTTCAAAATCAAGATAATAACCAAGTTCGATTTTCGATTGATACAAATTTATGTATGGTAAATGAATATATTTCTGATGGACATCAAAATGAACCATGGTGTAGATTAGCTGAGGAAGTATTATCAAAAAATGAAGTAACACGTTTTCCATTTGCAATTTTAGAGGTAAAATTACAATCAGAGCAACCAATTTGGGTTTCAGAAATGCTTAAAAGATGTAATGCTACACTTGTTTATAAATTTAGTAAATTTCAACATGGTATGGCTATTTTACATGAAGATAAAGTTTCAATATTTCCACATTGGATTGAAGATTTTCATCAAATTAATGATATTGATATACTTTCATCAGCAAGCATTTCAGAATTAAGTTATACAAAAAGTAATGATGATGAAGATAATGTTATTAATAATTTTCAAAGAAAGAAACAAGTTTTAACAAATTTACAATTCCAAGGTGAAAATTATGATGAAGATAATAGAATATCTAAATTAATTGATATTTTATTAAATTCTTATTTAAATTTGACTAATTTTGATTTGGATGGATTAAAGCTTGAATTAAATAGAAATATGAATCATTCTCAACGCTTCTACAGTAATAATAATAATAATAATGGGAGTAATAATGAATTTATGGATCAGTATATTAATAGTATTCACTCAAAGAAAATAAATAAATTGGATCCAAAAAGTTTATTTGCAGCAGAAAGAGTAATGTTGTATTGGGTACGTAAAACTATATATATTTCAACTTTTGTTATATTATTAATTTCAAAGACTAAGAAAAATACACATATAACAAGAATTTCAACATTTATTGAATTATCTTTTATTCCAATGATTATTACTACATTAATTTTTGGTCTAATTGTTTATATTAAACGTATTAATTCAATAGAAAGAAGAATGGTAAAATCATTAGAGAATGAAAAAGAAAGAATCGATTATCCAAAAAGTTCATTATATATATTTACTACTTCTTGCCTAATTTTAGCATTTTCACTAATGTTAAATATAAATAAATGATACATGAAAATATTCTCCATCCTGGTAAATCCCAAAGCTTAAGTTTTGGACATTGATTAAGTAATCTTTTATATAAAGCAAAAGAAACTTCTAAATCTGGACA
>NW_666671.1:0-1973 GCF_000006425.1 Cryptosporidium hominis TU502
GGACCCTGAAAAAGTATAATTTATTGATTAACAATAAGGTTGATAGTTCAGAAGAAACTGATGATAATCATCCAGAATCTGATCCTATGGATCTTGGAAAAGAAGGTGAAGACGCATTTATTTTTTCAGAATTAGAATCAGAAAATGAAAAAGAAAGTTTCTTGGATAAAAATGATTTGAAACAGAAACAGAAACAGAATCAAAAGAAGAAACAAAAACAACNAAAAGCTGAGAGGCGAAGAATACGAAAGTGAAGATCATTGCGAAATTGAAGAGAAAAAAGAGGATGAAGATGAGGATGAGGAAGAAGAAGATATCAGCGTGGAAAAAATTACAGAAATGATGGATAGTTTGAATAGAAAAGGGACTAAAGGAAAAAATAAGCTACTATTTGATGATTTCGAAGATTCAGCAAACTTAGAATCTGAGGGAGGATTAGCAATGACTAATAAAAAATCAAAAGGAAAGAAGAAAGGAGATAAAACCGGAAAAGGAAATACTAATAGCAATAAAAATGACAACAATAATAAAGAATTAATGTGGAAATGTTTAGTATGTAGCCAAGTTTTTGAATCCAGAAATAAGTTATTTGCTCATGTAAAGGAGAAAAATCACGCACAAATAAAGAGTAGTAGTAATTATAAAAATTCAAAGGTTAAAAAGTAAATGATTAATAGAAATATTTCTTAGTTTAATTATTACATAATATTACTTTAAATTTACAACAGTTTTCACTTGTTAAAATATTTTTTCTTCTTTGCTGACTTAATGACAATTTTTGCTCAAATCTTTGACTATTATCGCTATCATCTTTCTCTCCAAAAGAAAGAATATCATTTGACTTTAGAATTTTGTTCTTTATCCTTATATTATTTACATAAGTCCCGTTTGCAGAATTACAATCAACAAGATAAATCTGATCTTTACCTTTATTATTCTTTTTAACATATAAATAAGCATGATTTCTAGAAAGTCTCAGTAAATTCTTATTTGGAACCATTTTACCAGGAAAATCACAGTCCGAATTCCTTCCAATCTTTAGTCCAGAATTCCCAACTTGAATTAAAACTTTCTTTCCTGAATTCTTATTATCTGTATGTATTTGTTCCAAAATACATACAGGATTTGACAAATTTCCTGAATTTGTTATAATATTCTCAATGTTACTATTTATTAATTCTATCTTACTATTAATATCCTTAATTTCATTATTCAAGTAATTAAAATTACTATTTTGTGTATAACTTTCCTGTGAAGATTCAATCTTTCTAAATCTTTTATGAGAATTCAAAATCCCGTATTCATTATTATTATCACTATTATTTTCCTCCTCATCATCCATTTCTATTCCATCCTCCTCTTCAAATTCTTTGTTCCCCACATTCTGGCTTCTTGCCATTTCTATTGAATCTTCAAACTCACTACACTCTATCGAATCTGAGTAAAACTCATCATCTTCCTCTGAACTATACCTTCTCATTAATCCAATTTCTCAAAATAAGCCACTTATTCAATTCTAATTATTTAATCAATACTTAGTCTTTGTCATTATATTTTTCGTTACCTTTTTATGTATTTCTTTTGTGAGGAACATTTCCCGCCAAAACATGCGCATGTCACGCCATCCATTAAAAATAAAAATGATAAATATAAAGATAATAAAAAAAGACAAATATTAAATTATATATTCTAGATTTTAATAAATAAATATTTAAATTTACATTCCCCAGTAAAAAAAGATTAAGAACAACTCTCTCTAATCTTCTAAATATATAATGTTATGTATGAATTTGCATGCAAGGCTTTTCCTACACTTAATAAACTTTAATTCAAATAAAACCTTTGTTATTATTTGAGCTGTTAATGATATTCTTGAGCTTATTGATTTGTCTCTTTACCTTTCCTGAGCTACAATTCTGGTTAAATGAATTTAAATAACTATTAGATTCCGAAATTTTTCTCTCTAGGATACC
>NW_666677.1:0-2004 GCF_000006425.1 Cryptosporidium hominis TU502
GACAAATAATTAACATAATTTGAATTAACAATTAATTAATGCTAATAAAAATATATATTTTTAATGGGCTTTCTTATTCAGTCAAAGTTTCTAATACACTAATTCCATGCTCATTTAATATTGTAACGACTTGCTCTAATGTTGGTGGTGTGGCATAACCAGAACTATTATTCTGAATTGCTGAGTAAACTAAATCTTTACCTAAATAAATTTCAAATGCATTTGAATTAGTAAATAAACCTCTTAAAATATTTCCTCCAAAAAATATCAACATCATTAAATGAGTTCTTGGGCCACCCTGTGGTTGACCCTGTTGATCTGTTGGAGTAAATAATGATGGGAATAAAAATGCACTTAATCCCAAGCCAACTTGGCTTGCTGTTATTGCATAACTCAATCCTTGATATAATGGTGATGGTTTATATTTAACTGCTATTAATTGAAAATCTGGATCAGTTACTCTTGAACTTAAATAACTTTGTACTTGTTGATATAAATTACGTGTACCACATGTATCACAATATTGAATTGTCATAGTTTTTGGGCCTACATCATCGGGTATTTCATTTTGAGGGGTTATTAATTTTTCTAAAAATCCATATTCACTAATATTTAAGTAATTAAATTTAACTAATCCAACCCCTATTGCGATTAACGATATAATAATTGCCGAAAATATTGTAGAAACCTTCTTCATTGTTCACGTTTTAATATTTCTAAAATTAGTCAATTTTATTTTTCTTTATTAAAAAAATATATATATATCTAAACCCTTTTAATTTATCAACAGTTATTTTACAATTTTTTTTCAATTTAATTATATTTTTGCTTATACTCGAATTATAATTACATTACCTAATTATTAATATCACTATATTTAATTTCATATTCCCTCTATTTTTACCGCCTCTTTTTTAACATGACATTTTCTCTTAAAAATTATTTAACACGTTTGGCGGCAAATTCGAATTCTTCATTTAATTCATTCTTGTCAATAAATATCAAGTAAAATTGTAATTAAATTAGCAATTAATGAAAAGAAAAACTAGTAAATTAATAATTCAAAATTTAATAATATTTAGATCTCTATATTTATATTATTTTCAACATATAATTAATCACTAAATTATTATTTTCTACGATTAACTTTAATCATATAATTATTCTATTCTGAAATAGGTGAAATAGTTTGTAAATTAGATCCTGGAAATCTATACATTTGCCACATAAATTTATCAATCCAAAAGTATCCAATAGCTAAAGGACAATATAGTGGAATACTTGTTGAAATTTCATACTTATCCCTCAAAGAGTGATCTTCTGTTGAAATATTGCTATTCTTATTCAATTTTATTCTAAATGATCTATTTGATGATAATGACATATTATTCTTAAAAATACGACTAAATAAATCTGAATTACTTATAAATAATGGTATATCCTCAATTCTAAACATTGCTAATCTCCATAACAATGGTATTGAATGCGTATCTAACCATATTCCTGAATATGAAAATAATTCTTTTGCTTCTTCCAATACATCATCATTGCTATATTTTAAATATTCATCCATAAATAATGACAATCTATCCTTTAATATTCCATTCACTCCATTTTCTAAATAAAAATTTAAATCTTTACTTGAAACTAAATTTGATATTATATCACGTATTGATTCTACACTTTCTTTATTCCAATCTTTTGTATATTTATTTATACCATGCATTAATAATAAAGAAATTTGATTAAAATGTATCGATATCTTCTCTATATTTATTGGTTTAATAAAGTTATTTGTTAAAAATAAATCAATCATACATCCAACATCTTGCTTTCTACCACATTTTATTTCATTCCCTTAACTTTTATGACAATCACCTATTCTTGATCCTAATTTACATTCATTTGGAAATTTACTATTCAAATATTTCCATTCTTTTGGTAAATTCAAATTGCACTCATAATTTTTTTGAATGGGATTCTAACCTTTTCCCATAATGGAAT
>NW_666680.1:0-2017 GCF_000006425.1 Cryptosporidium hominis TU502
TGATAATTCTCATAATTCCTTTAATTTGAGGAAGGAAATATGTTGATGGAAGAAGAATTATTATCAGGAAAAAATACTGCATATATTTGCAGAATTCATTCGAGTATGTTAATGATATAAGAAGAAGTACTGAATATACGCAAGTTAATACTAAACTTTTAAGAGAATTATTCCAAAAGTGGAGTTTAATCATTTCATGAATAAAATATCACTGATTTCTCAAGTATATAAGACAATTTGTTGATATATTTAATAGTTTCTCGTGAAAAAATTTGTGATGTTAGAAGATTCTCCAGAATTGTAAAGTCAACACTTTCTACTGACTTCTTTGCTTCATAACTGTCAATAATTATTGAATTGGGACTTAAAGATTGAAGTTTTGTGTGGTTATTATTTTTAATTGGAGAGTATAAAACATTATCTTCTAATAATTCATCATCATGTTCTAAAGAATTTAAAGTTTTTAAATTTTTGGAAACTGAACTTTCTAAATTTAAAGCAAGATTCCTTTTGTCAAAACTTATGAATAATATTATTAGTCCAAGTGAAAATACAAACGAGAAAATATATTTTGGATTAAACGATAAATACCATATAATACTTAAAGCAAACAAAGAGTGCAATTGTGATTCCCAATTTAAAAGCTTCCAAATATATTCTTTGTATGGAAAGACACATTCAGAATCATATATTTCTTTTAATAATATTATTGAGTTAATTATCGACTTTATATTAATTTCAAGATTAATATCATTATTTATTTTTTTATCGTATAAGCTGTAATTCTTACTATTGTTATTGTATTTAAAGTTTTGCCCAGCTTCAGGTTCCGGAAGATAAAGAGCAATAATCTCGCGTGGAATAATCGAAAGTCTTGACCATTTAATTTCTGAGAAAACCTGAATTACAAAGCTACAATGAGGCTCTTGAAGTATTCTAATTGATTTATACTTTATTTCAGCACTATGGCTAAATTCGATAGCATCTTTGACCATCTGATTTGCCAGCTCAAAATATATACTATTTGGTAATTCATTCATAATATACCCATCCAGACTTTCTTTACTAAAATTTCTTACTGGATCATCTCCTAACATATCTTCTTCATCCTTAAATTCGCTAAATCTATCTTGTTCTGGTTCATTCTTATTCAATTGCCTTTCACAGCTTTTTATTGGAAATCTAAGTAATTTCTGAGCCATTAAATTTTCATTATGAACTTTTTTTTGTTGGGACTTTCTAATATATAATATCCTAGCATCATCATCCGAAGCTATTATTAATCTGCTCTCAAGTGGTTTTCTATTTGAATGTGCTCCTACCGGTATTATTATATAGCCGATCATATCATCATTACTGTTGATTAAAGATGGATCTGAATCATCTAAGTCGTAGATTTCAATAATAATTCTGCTTAGTGGATGGTGGACTTCTATCTCAAGAATTATACAAATGTTCTTTTTCACAATACAAGACTGAAATAAAAGTTCTTTATTATATAAAATTCTTACATATGGTAATAATTCGATATGATCTCCTTTTTCTTGATTTACTCTTCCAAACGAACCACGATTCTGATTTTTTTCTTGTAATGATGTTATTATCTTATTCAAGCATAAAGCTATTCTCATCTTACCATATCCACCAGAATATATTGGATTTATTGCAATTTCTGGCCAATATAAGCATCTCCATATACTGAAATCTTTTTTAACTATATTGCAATTTATTTCATTTATTCCACTTTCTACATTCACTGTTTTACATAAAAAATTACCATCAGTCTTAGAAAAATCACTTTCCTCCTTTTTAGACCGTATTTCCTTACTTCTTGGAGAAAGAAAATGTTTTGAATTCTCTGAAGAACTATTTGAGTTTAGAGAATTCTGTTCAAGAGCTGTTATTTTATCGCTAACCCTTAAGATATCATTATTATAAACTGGTTGCCCATCTTTAATTATTACAGACCAAGCTAGTAATCTTGGATTAGTTAGTTCTGACTCTAGTACTTTATCTA
>NW_666685.1:0-2046 GCF_000006425.1 Cryptosporidium hominis TU502
TTGAATAACATCTGAAACATTTGAGGCTTTGAAAACTGCTTTATTTTTAACTCCTGATCTTAGTAATAATTCATTTGCATAAATCAGAAATCTTATTGACCTAACAATTACAAAAAGCTTCTCAATATAGTCAGGACGTTTATGTGCTTCTAATTCATGAAATATTTGTACCATTTCTAAGAATGCATTTGATGCAAAAGTATATCCAGAATCTGCTCCAATAAACCTTTTATTTGAATATATCATGGAAATTTTATTCACATACTCATTAAATAGTTGTTTTGTCTTTCTTTCATTTACTTCACGATTATCTAAACATTTCTTTGTTCTTTCACAAATTGCATTAGCATTTGGTACTATTTGATCATCACTCCATAAATTTATTGCTTGAATACAGAAATAATCCTTAAATATTCCATCCGGTCCTATTGAATAAAGAGAAGCTCCAATTAAATCTTGTAAAGAATAACTTGGTAAAATACCATTAATAAATGGTTTAATACCAGTATACATACAATGTACCTGTTCTAAATAAAATGCGTTTGGAACCTCTATAATATTTACCGCATAGCTATAAACTCTTTCTAATGGATCTATTGGCATTTGCTTCAAATCTTTATCTTCAACTAATATTGGCATTCTCTCCTTTGCTGAAAGTAAATATCTCCAACGTCTCCAAATCCAATACATATATTTTCTTTTATATTTTCTTGCTTTACCTCTTCGTTCATGTAAATAAGTTTTTTGAACTGGAATGTGGGTCTTTAAGTTGTTAACATACATCTGAATTGTTACATGCATATCATCATTGTTAAGTCCATATCTTAATGCCCCCACCTCCTTATTTCGCCTTGTTACATAAAGCCAATTACGTACTTTCATTCTTCCATATAGTAAAGATGTTGAAGTTTGAGGATGTTTTGGTACCAAGTTTTCATAAAGACTCGTTGCATGCCTAGTACTTATTGCACTTGGCATGCTATTCGGTTTATTCTGTTCCGAAACATCGGAATTTGTTGTTGCACACTCTAATAACTTTATTTGGTACCCATAGAAAATAGTTACAATAAGGAAAATCAATACACTCTTATGAAAAAGTGTACTCTGACTCATTATTTTTAATTATCTTCGTGAATTAGATTAATTGACAAAATTTTCATCGAATACTTTTAGTTTTTCATTCGCTTTCAATTAATATATTTATTGCATATATTATATATTTGTTTTCTTTTAAAACTGAATACCCAATTTTCATTTTTAGACATTGTGATTTCCCGCCAACTGCACAAGCAGAAAAAATAATAAATTACATGCAGTTCCTTAGATAATAAATAAATAATGATAGACACGTAATAAAATTTATTTAAACATGTTAAAACAATAATTTGGATAAATTTGATCAATATTTAATATTTGTCAATTGAATAAAAAGAAATCTCGTGATAAATCGATAGAGAAAATGATCTTTCTTGATTATTTTATTTGTTAATTCAATTTAAATGATCATTTATAATAAAATAAAGGAAATGAATTAAATATTAATATATATTNTNCNCNCGCCNGNGCNCNNNCCCCCCTCCNNNTTCNTCCTTATTNNTTTTGTGTTTTGCTTGTGCTGNGTGTTTGCTTTCGAGTTACTCTTCGCCGCCCTGCCTCCCTCCCCGTTTTTTTTTTTTTGTTTCTTTTTTTTGTCCTGGCTGCGCTGGTTGTCTCTGCTCTCGGGTTTTTCTCGTCCCTTTGTCTCGTTTTTCGCCGGTCCCTTCCTCTCCTTTTGCTTTAGCTATTTGGTTCTCCCAGCACGTACTGTCTCATTCTTCTTTGTCGCGTCGTTCTTCCTTTTATTTCCCTCCGTCCGTTTTTTCATTCGCTTGTTTGTCGTGCCTTCCCCCTCCTTTTTTTATCCCTCCTCCCTGCCACCCTTATCAGTTTCCCCTGCTTCTCCTTTGTTCTCCCCTCCTCTCCTCTCCAACTCCTANTTGCCGTCGACCTTTCATGCTTACTCTCTCGCCTCCTCCGGCCCCGCCCAGCCCCCCCCGCCCCCCCCCT
>NW_666707.1:0-2138 GCF_000006425.1 Cryptosporidium hominis TU502
TTTGTAATATTCATGAAAATATTGTACAAATAACTAAGCTTAATTTTATTATACTTACAAAAGTAAAAACAGCTTGGAATATTTTACAAGCAAATAGAATAAAAAACAATGCATTATTATCCATTCGCAAATACAATCAAGTTCAATCTTTTTTTGAAATACTAGAAAGAAGTTGGAAATTAAAAATTTATAGAGCTTTCCAAATATTGAAACAAGAAAAGTAACTATTACCATCACATTAAATTCTATTATTAATTTCAAAAAAAAAAAAAAAAAACTAACAAACATAAATTATTTTATAACTATTTAATTAAATTAATTCCACTATTATAATTTATTTTATACAATAATATATATTTTACTTTTTCAACATTGTTGGAAAATTTGCATGCAATTTTGCAATATAATTCTTTGCATAATAGATCGTTCGGCGGTAACATGCATAAGAAAGTATAGAACTGGCGCCCAAAGTAAGAATGCACACGTAATTTAGTTAATTTATGTTTATGTCTATAAAAAAAAGCATGGAAAGTATAAAAAACTCACAATAAGGGTCAAGGGAAATTTTTTTTATACAATTTAAATAAATATAAAAAAGATCATTATTTGAGTATATCTTGAAAATCGAAGAAGAGATGTCAGAATCATCAAATATAAGAAATGGGAATGCAACCGTGAAAATTTCTGCATTATATGGAGAGGAGCAATTTTGTCCAATTGTGGGAGATGCAAAGGAAAAGAGTATGGAAACTAGTACAAGGAGAATTCCATTTGGTATGACTGAATTGACTTTGGAACATGAGGCAGCATTGAAAGGTTTATTTGATACATTGAATACATATGGAGATGGTAAAATTAGACTTAATGATTTAATTATTGCTTTAAGAAGAGCTTTTGACAATGGTACTGTCACATTCTCAAGACATGAGGCTTCAGCAGCAGAAATTACTGGTGAGCATATTGATAGTGAGCTTGAGAAACTTAAGGAAGATTTTGACATGAATGGAGATGGAACATTGGATTTTGATGAATTTAGACGCTTAGCAAGAATGAAGATTTTGAGATTAAGTCGTGATGATGAAATTCAATTAGGTTTCAGACTCTTAGATAGAAATAATAGTGGATATATTACTACTTTAGAATTGAAGCAATTATTAACAACAAAAGGAATTTCCCCACTTACATCAGAAGAGGCTGATGAGCTTTTATTTATTGCAGATGTTGATCATGATGGATTAATAAGTTATGATGAGATTAAGAGATACTTGGAATATAATAGGAGACCTCTTCTCAATTAGTAGTGAAGAATTCTTTAGTAAATAAAGAATTGTAAATTGAAGAGAAATAGTAAAATCTTAATTATTAGTCATAACGATAGTAGTAATTCCTTTTTTCTTTTTAAATATATTTATTTTTATTTTATTTTATTCAAAAATACTAGGAGACAAATTTATGATTAAATGTATTTAATTAAACAAAAGTGATTTTTAGATTTATATTATGAATAATAAAAGCTCTATTTTTTCTTTTCAAATATATTCATTTGGGAATACAACTAGGTTAATAAATCCTTGATTTAATGGAATTTTATTATTTTCAATTACTTCAGAATGGATAATTCTGTTCGAGGAATCAAAGTTATTTAGTTTATCATTCTTTTGGTAATTCTTTAGTATTTGTAATACCCCTTTTTTTATTTCTTCTCCAGTTAAAAAGTTAGAATTTTTAATGTAATTATCTATTCTTTCGTCAAGTGAGATATTATTTACAAAAGAAAGAGATTTCTGACTTTCAGAAAGATATCTTTCATGGTCTTTCTCAAATCTCCATTTGATCTGATTAATAATCAATTCAATACTATCAAAAATCAATTCATTGAGCTTTAACGAATCAAGACTATTTAAAGAAATTTCTTCTGTAATCTCAAAATAGGAATCTTTGCAGTTGCTATTTTCATCATTAATATCTAAATCATGAATTCCACAACTATTAACTCTAGTTGTTAGTAACAAGCCTTTAATGACCAGTATAGCAACTAAACTTTTAATTTTCATAATATCTTATTGCAAAACATTAATATTTTAATTTAATATGTTTTATTTATAATTGTTACTCTTTAAATATTATTGGTAATATAA
>NW_666715.1:0-2185 GCF_000006425.1 Cryptosporidium hominis TU502
TGATATCGAATCTTTTGATTTTGCATTGAAATTTTAAATATATGCTCAAAATCTATTCTTTTTAATTCTACCAAAGTGTAAACTAATGTAAACATATTGTAGATTATATTTAAATATAAGAGATCATTATAAATTATTTGAATTTTGATTCTCTTACTTCAATATACAAGACTAGGATAAAACTTAAGAAAATATCAATTTTTTTGATTTAACTACATTTTTCCCCAGAATAATTTTGAACCTAGACTTTGCTTTATTTTCAATAAAAAGCTTAACCAAATTGTTTAATATATTAAATTATCTTTATCATTACCATTATATTCATCTCAATACAGAATAAATAATCGAGTTGATCATTGTAACTAGTTAATTATTACATATCTAAAGCAATTTATTGCATTCAAAAGATGAAATTACACTTTCATCAAAAATTAGTGAAAAAAAAAATAATCTATACCGTTATATTTTTATATTTATTAATACTCTATTCCAAATTTTAAAATAGTCATATTTTTATTGAAAAAAATTTAATTTTTTTTTCTAGCTATTGGACCTACAACTCTATAATTTAAAATTATATTTATCTAAAAAATGTTTAGTAAAAATTAATTAAATAAAAATCAAGCTAAAAAATATGGAAGCCACCGGCTTTCATGCTTAAAATTAATAATAAAATTTTTGAAAATTCAATTTTAAAAGTAATACTAATCATCTTGCTTGTAAATTGTTTAAACCAAAAATAAATAATAAAAAAATGTGAGTTTAATTATAAAAGTAAATAAGGGATAATTTACCTTTTTAGTATTTACAGTTTTAATATAAAATATACCCACATTAAACAATTACGTGTTAACATTTTTTATAATTAAAAAAAATTAACACCTAAATCTAAATAGTATAAAATCTACTAAGATCATCTAATAACATATCAAGTGATTAAATATGGTATATTTAGTCTTCAATATTCTGGAAAAACTTGATTTTGTTTTTTTTTTTTTTTTTAATATCTTCAAATATTTGAGCAAATACTAATTGAATAAACTCAAACCTCGTGAAAAAGAAAAAATTAATCATGAAATTAAATCAAAAAGAAAACTTACAAAAAAAAATTCCACCCTCGTACTTCCTTGGTGGATATGTTTTAAACACTGAATCTCCTCATTGATAATTTGTATAAGCTATTTTGTATGCCCTCAATCAAATATGAATCTATTCTCCAATAAAAATAAAATATTTTCAGTTGATGAAAATATAATTTTTAACCATTCCTTTCAGACTATGTTCTCACTTGTGCTAGCTCAAATAACTAGAAACTTACCGAGTATTAAATGGAGAATAAACTCTAAAATTTGTTTTTACCTTCACTTTAATGTCTTGAAAATTAGTTAGGAGTGAACTGTAACAAAATATTGATTAATTCCCATCTTTAAATTGTATTCTTGAAGAAAAAAATAATTAAACTAAAAAAATCTAGATATTCATTAGTAAATTATTTCAAGTTGTATAATTTTTAAGCAAACAGTAGATAGGGAGAAATAAAATAGCACAGATATCTAAAAATTAAAGGTTAATGTTCGAATTTATTACTTTTTAGCCAAAACTTACCCTAACTAAATTGTTATATTAAATTGAAGTTTGAATGAGACAATTTTTTCATTGAAATTATCATTGGATCGTAGTTTATCACACTTTTTTATTGTTATAATTCGGAAAAATCTAAACAGAATTTATTTGTTTCTTACCTGAATTCTCGATACAAAATGTTATCTATAAGTTGTTGACCAAAGAAAAGTATTCACAATAAAATTTTGAAATTTCGGAAGTTTATTTTCTTGAAATATGTACAAAAAAAAAATACATTTTCATTTTTTGATTCGTTTACATTTTAACTTTTGCTTCAATTCGGTTTAAAGTTTTCAGGTTTAAATAACCCACTATTATAGTGACAAGTGTTCAAAAAATAATGCTTTATACACTGTAGGACGTTTTTGGCTTTAATTTAACTGTTAACAATTAAAATTAATTTATTTGACAAATTAGTGAAACCTGAAGTCATTCAGCTTAATAAATAACTTTTATTTGTTTGTATTACTTACCTTAACAAATTTTATAGTTTTATTTCTTTGAAAACAAAATTTGTGCAATTCTTATTTTTTGATTAAATGATTCAGTTCCCTAGAAGAAA
>NW_666719.1:0-2194 GCF_000006425.1 Cryptosporidium hominis TU502
TAGTAGTTCTTCAGATAATGATGAATTATTAGATATAGTTGAAGAGAAACATGAAGAAATTATTAATAATTTGAAACAAGATAATGTTATTGATCTTACAAAACCTGAAGAAAAGATAGATACATATGAAAATTTGTTTGATGAAATATTGGACGATAAAATTAAGAAAGAAAAAGAATTAACACCTCCAAAGAAAAATGATGATATTAATAATCAATTTATTAATGAAATAAAAAAGAATGATGATGTAGTAAAAGACAAAAAACATGGAAATTTATTGGAAATTGTTAATTCATCATTAGATGATATGGATTTATCTACAAAAAAAGAAGAGAATCACGATAGTATTCAAGAAGTAAGTAAATCAGAATCTTCTTCACCAAAAAAGTTTTCTAAAAGAAAGATGCTTTATAATTTTGCAAATTCTGTTTGGGATTATGTAAAGCCAGTAAGTTTGGATGAGTTAGAGAGAAAACAAAGTGAGTCAAAAACTATAGAAGACGAAAGTAAAAATAAAGATAATAATGAATCTGAGTTGCTTAAAAGTCATATAGAAGTTAAATTGAATACTGAAGAAATTAATAATTCAAATGTAAAATTAGAAGAGAATAATACATTTGAAAATAATAATGAATTACTTTATGAAAAAGTGGAATTGAATCAAGTAGAAGATTTGAAAAGAAGCAAATCTCAAGAAATAATAAGTCATTTGAATAATTGTGGTAATATAAATGATCAAGAAATTCTTATGAATACAAGTACAAAATTGAGTAATTCTCACAATGGTTCTTTGGTAAGCACTCCAATAAGGAAGTCCAAGAGACAAATTATTTATAATTTTGCAAACTCTATTTGGGATTATTAAAGCCAGTAAGTTTGGATGAATTAGAGGAAAGGAGGAAAACAAATAATAACTTAAATGTTGATTCTAATCAACCAATTGATGAATTGAAGAAGAGTAGCTTTTTAAATGATGAAGTTTCTGATTCAGAATTTTATATTCATGATACTGAAGAAGAGGAAGATAATAAGGAAGAGAAGAATGAATTTGTTTTGTATTCAGAGATTAATAAAGAAGAAAATGTTGATATAAAACAAGATGTTGATTGCTTTGAAAAAGAAAAAAATAATGATAAGAATCAATTGCCTCTGCATGTTATTCATGAAAAAATGAAAAAAGAAACCAATATAGAAGAAATACATCTTCCTTTGGTAGAAACTTTATCAGAAGAGGGAAATAAAGAAGATCATACTTTAGTTACTTTACAAGAAGGTAATGAAAAGGAGATCATTGAGGAAAATAAGCAATCTCAAACAAATATAATAAATCCAGAGTTACAAGTTAATTCACTTGATTCAGAGTTAGAATTGAATCCTGTTGAAAAGTTAGAAATAGACAAGGAAGAAGATTTGAAGGAAAATAAAGAAGAGATGGAAAAGGAAGAAAACTTGGATAAAAAGGATTTCATGGAAAATGGAGAAGAACTGGACGGCGAAAAAGAGGACTTGGAGAAGAAGAATGACCTGGAAAACAAAAAAGGTGAACTGAAAAACAAAGAAGAAGATTTGGAAAACAAAGAAAAATTGGAGAAAAATAATGACATGGAAGACAAAAAAGAGGATCAGGAAAGCAAAATAGAAGATCTGGAAAACAAAGAAGAATTGGAAGACGAAAAAGAGTATCAGGAAAACAAAGAAAAAGAATTAGAAGAGAAAGAGACAGAGAACCAAAATAGCAAAGAAGATGAACAAAATTACTTAAATATTGTAAGTAATTCAAATTATTCAGAAAATCAACAAAAAGAAGTTGATCAGATTAATATTGAAACAAATCATTTGGATGAGATACTAGAAAATATAGCAACAGATTCAAATACAATTATGGAAGAATTAAGCCATATCAGCATAGGAAACAAGCAAGATCATACAAATATCATACAAATTCCAGATCTCTCAGAGATTTCCTTAATCCAAGAAATTATTGACTCTAATCGTCTTAATATCTTCCATGGAACAATTGAAAAGCTTCCAGATCAAGAGCATATAGAAATTAATCATGAAAGTCAAGCTTCAATAGAAAGCTCCTTAAATGAATATAATTCGATCATTAATAAAGAAGAAGAAAAAGAAGAGGAAGAAACTCATCTTTTACATCAAAATCATTTTGACACTACTCAAACAATGGTTGAAAGAA
>NW_666720.1:0-2196 GCF_000006425.1 Cryptosporidium hominis TU502
TTTATAATCACTTTAATGTAGGACTTAAAAAAGATTTGATAATGAACAAGATAAAGATTTTGAAGATGAATTTAACAAGTCAAATGTTAATGAAAGGATTCAAAGCATGGTAATAGATCAAAATCAAGGTAGTGATACTTTAATGGAAACAATGAATTTAGAGAATATTGAAAATAATAGCCAAAATATTGAAAAAATATATTTAAGTTATGTTGAAGATTTATTTTCTCGTTCTTGTTTATTATTTAAATACTATTGTCTACGATATCCATGTTTGATAAATTATTTGTTTAAATTATATTCAAGAATTGTTGATGAAATAAATAAAAATCAACAAATCAAAAGAAATGATAATAATCATAATAGTGATCATAACATACTTACATTGTTAAATAAAATTAAAGATTTGTTTAATAATCTATTTATGGAAATTATTTTACTATTTAAACATCATTATACAAGTGAAAATGGTAATTTGGATATTTTAATAAAAGAATATTTAAGAATATTGGATATATATTCAAGCGATCATATAAAATATAATTATTTATTTGATTTTATTATTCAAATACTCGGAAATATTAATTTCAGTAATTTGGAACTTTGCTTAAAAGTATATAATATATTTAAAGATACACAAAATATTAACATAATAATACCGATAATTGGTTATTATGATTTACAAAAGATTAAAGAATTATTACCTGTAATAATTAGTAAATCAGATAAACCAATGATTAAAGAATGTATCAAGAATATTGTTACAAATCCATTTGCCCAAAAAGATAAAGTTATTTCATCCTCTGATTTATTATTATTATTAATATCATACAGTTATCCTGATGTAAATTATGTTGATAAGAAAAAGACTGTGGACATAATAGACTGTTGCTTTGAATTAACACAGAGTAATCCACCAATATTTGATTCAGAAATTATTGCATCAGTAATTGGTAAGATTGTTCAAGATGAAAAATCAGTATTCCCAAGAACACTTGGAAGGACTCTTGTATTATCAGTAATGTACTTACCAACAGTTCGTTCATTTATTTCATCATTTGTTATTTCTTCTTTGATAAGAAACTACAAAGTATGGGAGGATACTTTAACTTGGAGAGGAGTAAAGCATTGTATTCAAAAACTTTGGTGTGATTATAAAGCTTCAATATTTCCAAGTTTAATTTTACTTCCCCAAATAGAATTTCAAGGAATATTCAATGAATTAATTGAAACAAATTCTGATTTAAGAGTTGATTGTATGGATATTATTAAAAAAACGGTAAGTTTAGTAAAATATTATATTTTACATTGAATTAATTTCAAAAATTTATATTAACTTGAATTAAATTTTAGAATTTGAGATCTATACCACAATATGTACAAGATGCATTAAAAATATAATAATTAATTAGTATTATCTTTTTTTCTTTTTGGTAGAATTGAATCAAAAGTTGTATACCAGTTACAAGTCTCATTGTATTTAACAATACATTCAATTACATGATTAACTGTAAGCACTTGATTTGAGCATAAAGTCATTCCAGATTCTATAATTGGTAGTTTGGCAGTTTTAATATTAAACTCCTCAGCTCTAAGTTTACTAATATTTTTATATTTGTTTCTGTCAATTATTCCACCTATAATAAATATTTGCTTGTTATTAAATCCTTGATTTGATGAATTCCCATATTCATCTTGGTCTTGCTTAGAAGTTAATACATTGTTTGAATCTGCTGATAAATAAATTATCTCATAGTTTGAATTTTTATCAGAATATCTATCAGAAACTATTTTATTAACTTTATCACTTGATATTTCAACTCCAAGCCATGATTCTGCCAATGTTTTATATAATCCTTGTTTAAGTCTTTGAGAAACACCACATATAATCATTTTTAAAGGGATTTTAGATTTTCTTATACAAGAATAAGAAATACTAAGTTGTACAACCAAACTTTTGAGATTTCGATCCGAAAGCTTATCATCATAGTCACAATCAATGATAAGCGTTGGTCCAAGCCCAATATTATTTAAATAATCTTGATTGCTTTTGAAATTTCTATTTTTCCTATTATCACTAGTTNTCTTCTTTATTTGACACTTTACATGATCATTAATGTTTGCTGAAGATATTTCAAACTCCATCTCGTGATTTATTTATTATAGAGATTCTAAGATACTTTCAAAGTAATTCTT
>NW_666725.1:0-2227 GCF_000006425.1 Cryptosporidium hominis TU502
GAAAATCATGAAAATGTATTATTAAATAGAATGATAGATAAGGGAGGGAATATATAATGATATAAATATAATGTGTGAAACATTATCAACAACAAATAAAAGATAATTTTCAAATTCACAATAATGAAATAAAAAATTTGACAAATAAAATAAATAGTATTGAAGATAAGCTTAATGAATTAATTCTACTATTCAATACAAAAATGAAATCATTGTCTAATAATAATAATGTCTCCTTTCAATCAAATAATGGTAATCAATATTCTCAATTTAATGATAGGAATAATGTAAATTTAGGTGTTGGTTCAGATTATGTGATTGATAATAATAATAATCGTAATTTTGGTCAAAATATTGGTAATATTAGGCAAAATCAATTATTTTCAAATAATAATAACAATAATATTTTAGGTCAAAATTCTTATTTACAAAAATATGATATTGACAATGATAATATAAGAGAAATGCAGGATTAAATAATGGAAGTAAGATGAACTCTAATTCAATTAGGGATAGTCAAAAAGAAGCTGAAAAAAGAGCTGAAATTGAAAGACTTAAAAAATTAGAAGCTGAAAGGAAGAAAAGAGAAGAAGCTGAGAGAAAAAGAATCGAGGAGGAAAAAAGAAGACAAAGAGAAGAAGCTGAGAGAAAAATGAAAGCTGATATAAAACGTAAAGAAATTATGGATTCCTTGTTTGCTTGTCAAGTTGGTGATAATGGAAACAATTCAGAAAAGAAGCCAAGTCTTTTTGGTGATGAATCATCAAATACTAATTCAAGAAGGAATCTATTTGATGATTAGTTTTTTTAAACCAATCTTAATTTTTTTTTTTTCAAAAATTTAATCTAAAAAAAACTTAATACTTTATTGTTAGTTTTAATCATTTCGTTTCATAAATTCTTATCAAATTTATTCATTAATTACTAAAATATAGATTTAATTTTTTTTCTTTTTTTTTGTAAAATTATTCTATTTCACAAAATGTTTTTATTTTCTTGAATTTTATTATTTTAATTATCGTTGTTCAATTACTTAATTAGAGCCTTTATTAGTCATTATTATATATTATATAGCTGAATTAAATTATAAAATACATGTAGAAATTTGAAAATTACGTGTTTGAGCGGGTTAATATTTGCATGTATATTATTAATGGCAAATTTCAATAATCTCCACGTAATATAAAAATAGGAAATAGAGCGCCCCTCATGTTTAAAAGAAAAAAAAATTAATACCAAGTTTTTTTTAATTTAATAAAAAAAAATAATAATAAATAAATAAAGAAAAAATAAAAGATAGTTTCAAATATTACATAAATTCTATGAATTAATGTATACGGGTTGATTACAAAGTAAATTAATTAATTATTAATAAATGAGAAAATCACTAGCATCTTTAGTTGGTAATATTGGTAATAGTATTGGATTGGGGGGAACTCCATCAGTACGAATAAGAGATTTAAATGAAGAAAATAACGAAATAAATGATTTTGAAATAAGTTCAAAAAGAGGAACATATGGTTTAGCATCACCATCAAAAAAAATGCATATATCTCCGTCACGTCCAATAGGGCTTCCTCCGCCATTGCCATACAATACTATTAATAACAGAGAAAGTGGGAATTCAAGAAACACTGATAATAATTATGCAACAGTGATATCATCATCAGTAGAAAATACGAGAATATTGACTCCATTCAATATTAGAAATGGAATTAATTCAATTAAAAGTTATAAAGAAGTTGATGATGATGGTTATGGTGGCGGTAGTATATTTGGAGAAAGTGTTGTAAGAGGAATTAATGATAATTTAGGTAATAATATAGATGGAAGAACTCCGCAAACAACAAAATCACAAGTAAGAATAAAATCATTAGGTATGACACCAAGTCGATTTGAAAGTTCAATAGGTAATTTAAGTAATAATAATAATAAATTAAATGTTAGTACATCATCAATATTTACTCCATTAAGTACGAAGACAAGATTTCTTCCAATATTACCAACATCTCCACGAAAAGAAATCTATGAGAATTTGAAATCAAATTTATCAACAACACAGAATGAAAATATGTTACATTCAACTAAACTAAATAATGAAATTAAACTAGATTCATCATTTTCTGAATCTTTAATTTCTTCAACAATGGTTTCTACATCTAACTTTGAAAGTAATAACTATTTATCTGAATCGTCAGAAATATTAAGAAAAAGATTGAATGAGAAA
>NW_666726.1:0-2228 GCF_000006425.1 Cryptosporidium hominis TU502
AATAAATCTTGGTCTTTAGGGGGACCAAGAACCCCCCCTCGAGAACGAAACAATTGATCTATGTGATTTTAAATAATAAAATCTTACAAATAAATCAGTTGGATAGCTTTATGTTTTGGTATGAATATTTTATATTTAGTCCAACAAATGAATTATCTGATGGTCATATTTTAGATGTTTTAAATAAATTTACTCTTCCAAAAAGTCAGTTTTGCTCCTTCATTCTGAGAAAGGATATTTTCTTAAATTCAAGCTATTCATTGGATTGTTGTAATTTTCATAATATTCCTTATAACGGTAAATATTTGACATCTGAAGTAAAGAGAACGATTATTGAATACATAGATTTCTCTAAAGAAAAAAATGGGAATGAATACTTTAATTTTGATAAGAAAATACACGAAAAATATCTCAAATTTCAAATCGAGTTAGCATGCACTAATTTTGATTTTTGTAATCAAGAAACTAATAGAAATATTCAAGAATACATAATTAATTTACCAAGAGCTTCATCTTTAAATTATAATACAGATTTATGTTCATTATGCAACTCTAAATTATTTTTTTTGGAAAATAAAAAACTTTCAAGCAAAGTAATTCTTAATCATTGCAAACATAATTATCATTACGAGTGCTATTTAAAACAAGCTTATGTTGACAAAAAGAGTCATAAATTTAAAATTGTTATAGAGAACGATATTTCAAAGAATAATATTAAATGTATTATTTGTCAATATAAATTACTAATTAATCATCATTCTTAAAGATACTTGGAATTATTTTTCAAAAAACGCGCCAGAAAGTGCATGTACTTGCAAACATGCAATTTAATGTGGACAGAAGCAAGTATTAATGCATGTGGATATATCCCGGTATATGTAATAAATCATATATATATAGTCACAATAGGGAGAAAATGCGGTTCAATAGAAATTATTAAAAATTGCAAAATAAATAAATTCCCCCACAACATATGAATGAAAGGCATGTAATGCAAATAAACAATAGAAGATGAATTCTATTTGTTATTTTTTTTTACATTAATAATATAATAATAGAAGCATTTATTTGAAAAAAAAAATAATAATAAATAAAAATCAGGAAATGAATTTAACATAAAATTTCAATATAATGTTTAGTAATTCTGTCAGCACAAGTTTAAATTCATACGAGAATTTTGATGAGAACCAAGAATTAAAATTGACAGGTGAAAAAAAAATCGAAATAGATCATTTTCAAAATGAAATTAGTCCAAGAAATATAATTAATAATTTTCCTGTAATAACAGGTTACTATGGAGTTGTGTTAAGAAAAAAAAAACATCCGCTTTTTGGGTCATATTGGAATAAGGAATATTGTTTATTACAATCCAATATTTTTTTATGTCATGAATTAAAATATCCATATAAAATCAAAAGGAGCATATCAATAGCTTCTATTTCCAAATGTGAAATTTCAAAAATGGATCCTTGTGTATACTGTTTAACAATAAATAATAATGAAGAGAACTTGGAAAAAGCTGGAATTTCACAAGTTAGTGGATTTTCATGTTTTAACTTCAAGTCTAGGAAAATTGAAATAATTAAAATAAAATGTACATCAACTTTAGATACTCAGAAATGGAATCTATATATTAATAATACACTTAAAAATTGGAGATCAAATAAAAATAATACTAAAAATCTATATAATGGAAATCAATATATCGAAAAAACTATAGCTCAAGAATTATTTGAAAAGATGAATAAAAAGTTAAAAAAAATTATTATTCAATCATCAATAAATAATATGATTTTAATATTCAGACAAATAGAAAAAAGAAATCTTTATAATAGTTTATACAAGATTAAGATTAATAGTATAATCAATTCAAATAATGATATAGAACAGGAAAGTATATCATCAAAAAATACAAATTATTCATCCATATCTAATAATGATTTTACATTTAAAAAAGATTTATTATTGATTAAAAGAAGAATTATTTTATTTAAAATTGAGCAAGGATCAAATCACTTAAAAAGATTAATAATTAAAAGAATGTCAGAATATTGGAAATTATTAAAAGAACATTCTTTAAATAATCATGAAGATCATGAATTTATGGAAATGCATTATAAATTAATATTAAAAAGACCGATTCTCTTATTTTGGAGAGAATACTTCGAGTTATTTTGTTAAAGGATAAAATTCTAAACGGAGAAATAGAAAAACATTTAATTCTGTCT
>NW_666728.1:0-2245 GCF_000006425.1 Cryptosporidium hominis TU502
TAAATCTAACATGTTATACATCTTATGATGAATTACTTAATGAAAAAGATACTGAATTGAAAGATTATCAAAAGCAGCTTCCAATACAAACTAAAGTTGTTGAAGAAGTAAAATCTTTAAATCCTAAAAAAACTATTGAATTGCCTAGNAGAATGGAAAGAATTAGATCATCTTTGTGGAATTCAGATCAAAAATGATTATTTACCTATAAAATTTAAAGCATTAATTAACTCTGGAAAACTTGTTTTCCTATTTCAATTTAATGGTCCAAATGGATTTATTAGTAATCTAAGTAGAGCAAATGCTCACGTAAGTATACTTTCAGCTAGGGTAACTTACGATTCAAGCACTATTATAAATATTAATTTGGAAGATTTTATTCAAGAATACCATCATTGTTCTCTTTGTAAACCAACTTTTGATTACAAAAATTCTATTTTAATGTGTAATCAGAAACTTCTAAAGCTTTCTCTTACTGTTAATAATATATGCGATGCTGTTAAACACAAGCTTAAGATGTAAAAAGAATCAAATAATTCTAGTTTGAATTTTCCTCAACAAACTGAAATCTCTTTGTTATTTATATACTTAAATACATCAAAGTTATCTTTATTATCTTCAAACCATCCAAGCTTATCAGATACCAGATGATGATTTTTGCAATTATCACATCTAATTATGACAATCCCTTCATTATAAGCCTTCTTGCTAAACTTTTTTGTAATCTTGCTATTACAAACATTACATACACAACTAAAAACATACAATCCATCTTCTCCATAATCCAAAGTACCCTGAATATTATTTAGATCCACCTTCTCTTGATTATCTTTTAATTCATTATTATCGTAATTTGAGTAAGCTTGTTTCGACTTTATTTCCATCTTACTCTCTGTAAATTTATTGTTTATTGTTGAAATAAATTTCTTACATGATGTTGGCATTGTAAAGCTTCTCACAAAAGTATTCGTAATCCATTGATTGCTTCTTATTCTTCCAAATATGTCTCCCCCACTTTTAAAAACTAACCTTCTAGTAATTAGAGGTAATGAAGTTCCTAGAACTCTTCTTGCCATTACAAAATTTTGTGGTTGAATCATCATTTTATGAACCAATCAAAAATTATATAGGATCAAAAATTTAACCCATTAAGAAGCCCTTAAAGTCCATTACTATGAAAATTTATTCCCTAACATTATTTTCTTCATATAATATTAATAATCTAAATAAATATATTTCCCGCCATTTGGCGGCAAGTCAAAAATTACATTAACAAAAATGTGCACATTAATAATAATTAAAAAATTGAGTTAAAAAAAAATTGAAAAAGGATAATAATTTAAAGAATGAAACTAAAAACTTAGAACCGTAATTACCTAAAATTTAAATTATCTTCATTATTATTTTTGTATATTGTTCCAATGTGCATACACAAATAAAAAATGCATGTCTAAAAATACCGTACAGGATAAAATAATGTATAAATGTAAATATTAGACAAAACGTGAATAAAATAAAATTTATTTCATTTTAAGATAAACTAAGATTCTATTTTAAGTAGAATCACAAATTTTACTGTTTGAAAAAACAGGGCTAATTTCAGCTTTGGAATTTATTTATTAAAATCTACAATATTATTGAATAATTTAGAGTTGTTGACAAATTAAAAATGACGGGTGAATTAGTTTCCAGATTACAAAGAGTGAGAGCTCAGATGGATGACCATGCAGTTCATTATGTAGGAGGAGGTGAATCTTCAAGAGCTGATGCAAGAAATTCAGTCTTTAAGCTTAAATGGAAATTTGCAACAATGCCAGATAAGAACAAGATAAAGATTGCAATGGATATGCATGGCCATGTTTTAGGAGAGCAGGATCCTTCAGATGATGAGGCATGGGGTAACTGGAATACAAGCAAATTAAAACAGTGTAAAATGGTTGGTAAACTAGAGCAAACAAAAGATATTGGTAGTGTTTTAGTTTCTGAATTTGAAAATGTAACCAAGACAGAAAAGGAAATGGAAGCAAAAGGTTTGATTAATACACCATATTTGAACGAAAAAAGTGAAACAGAGAAAAGAGATGAAATTTTGAGAGAAGAAGAAGCTTCATCATCTTCTTCTGATGATGAATATTCTCAAAAAGACAAGAATGGTGTACAAAGATTCAACACATTACAGAAAGAGTTTATGCTCCAAAACTTGACAGAATGGTATAGAGAAATTGTTAAGCAGTATAAAGAAGGA
>NW_666749.1:0-2333 GCF_000006425.1 Cryptosporidium hominis TU502
TACTTTTCTCTAAATAAATCAGTAAATTGATCGGGAAAATATTCTCCAGTTAGTTTATTTTCATCCTTTAAATTAGTTACAGGATTTAATAGTAACTTTGACGTATATACATAGGTTGAAAGAGATAAAATATTATTTAAATGTTTCTTGTACATAAATTCGTTCACTTGAGCTAATTCTTCATTAAATATTCTAATTTCAACATCTATTTCTTCCAAACTTGTTTGAGTATTATCAACAAACTCTTTAGAATTTAGCCGGTTTGATCTTTGAAATTCTAAGTTGATTCTAGCAATAAAATCATTGAATAAGAATTGGATATCTTCAAATCTTTTACTTATTGAGACTTTTAAGTGATCATTATTAAGTTCTTTTTCTGATAATTCTTCCAACATTACTGTAAATTCTTTTAATAATTGATCAAATAGAATAGCTGCATCGTCCTTATTTCCTATTGATTCTTTTACATGATCTTCAAATATCTTAGTTAAATCAGATAAATAATGTCTCAAAATTTCAAAACTCTCCATTGATGTTGTTTTCTTAATCCCTTCAAGATTTTTCTTAAAATCAAAAATATAATCATTATATTTAACTATTTTATCATTAATATTGTTTAATCGATTATTTTTTCTCAAATCAAAACTTTCTGTTTCATTAACATCTATATGACTATAACTTAACTCAAGTTCTTGCATTAATTCAGATATTGGATAATTGTTAATGGAATTTTCATTTTTTTCTTCTGAATTTGGGAATATTATGGAAATATAATGAAAAATTATATTTTCAAATCTTGTGACAGGATCCTTTATTTGCCCAATGTTAAACTCTTTATTTTCCTCTATATTATATGAATTAATCTTGTTCAAAAAGAATCCCACACATCCTTGGTTAATTTTTGAATAAGTAAATAAAACATTCAAATCATTTTCTTTTGATATTTGATAATATTCTGTCAAACATTTTAAAGTATTTAAGGCCAAAAAAATCTGATGATTTTCACTAAATGTTAAATTTCTAGACAGTGATTCAATTTGATTTTTCTCTTCAACTAAGTGATTGAACAATAGTGAAATTTTTTGGTTATTTTCATCATGGACATCATCGTAATCTGTAACACTTTTTATTTTCTCATTTTTCTTAACCAGAATATCATCTTTACTTAAATACTTTAAACTAAGCCAAATTGAGTCAATTTTGATTTAATTTGATTTAATTCACTATAGGCTTCATTTGTTTCTTGAATCCTTTCGTTGATTTGATCAAATCCATCTAACAAGTTGGCATTCATCATATACTTATTGATTTCTATCAATAATTTAGATAGTGGACTTTGAAATATGTTCAAAATAGATGGAATTAATTCAAGTCTCCACTTAATTAATTGATCAGTGATTGAAATTTTTTCCATATCTAAATTCTTAATTTTAATTTCCTTGATTAAACTTTCATTTCCACCTTTTTCATCAATTTTCTCATTTTCTAAATTTCCATATTTTATCAAAATTGTATTATCTATTATAGAATTAATAAGTTCCAGCTTTTTCAAGATGTCATGACCTGAAGTTAACTTGTCATTCTTTACATCAATAAGAGGTTGTAGTTGATCTTTAATAAGTGTTTCAATTTCACTTAATATATATGTCCAACTACTTACCAATAAACCCATTGAAACTGTATTTTTTGAAATGAGTTGTTCTAAATTATAAATTTCGTGACTTCTTTCTCTATATACATTCAATAGTTGTAAGGCTTTAAGATATTTTTCTGTATTACTACTTATATTAGTAACTTTTAGTACTAAATTATCCACAGGTTGCCTTAGATTAGTAAATATCTCATTGTCTGAATTTTCAATAGAATTTTTGTTTATTAATAACTCTTTTTCTAACAATTTTTTGCCAAATTCAAGGTTTCTATTCAACTTAGAAAATTCGACAATACCTTTTCCTCCTAATATTTCCTGAATTTGATTTTCTTTGTTTAAAACCCCCAATTTATCAATTGAATTAGATAAACTTCTTAATATTGTGTCTAATTCTCCTTGTTCTACCTTATAATTTGCCAAAGATTCTTCAAATTCTCGTATTATTATATTATATTCTACTTGCTTCTCTAGAATTATATTATCGTAAATCTCTTTATATTCTTTTTCCTCTTCTATTGTTAAAGATTCCCAAATAGTATTTGGAAAACTCACTTGCTCAAAAACTTGTTTCTTTAATGGGTTTATAAGTTCTTCGAAATTTTCACAAGATACTAATGTGTGCATTAAAAGCAACACAAAAAGTTTTTACATCAAACTGAACATTTTAAATCTTTTATAACTT
>NW_666754.1:0-2368 GCF_000006425.1 Cryptosporidium hominis TU502
CTTAATGCTGATACTGATTCTCTATTAATATTCAAATTAATATCAAGTTCAATTAACTGAAAATAAAATGAATAGAATAAATATTTATCATGTGAAGTTATTTATTTCAAATTTTAATGTTATAGTTTTAAATATTTAACTCACCTGTTGATGTTGTTGTATTATTTTATCTGCTTCAAAAGTAAGTTTCTTTAAATCACTTATATATTTACTATTATCGGAAAAGATCTCCATTATAAGACTCAAGGAGATTATTCAAGTAAAGTTATAATAATATAATTAATATTTATTAATTATAAATTATTATAATTATTATTTTTTTTTTGACTAGTTTTCTTGCATTTATTATAATAAATATATTATAAACTTTTAATTATTCAAAAAAAAAATGTTCGTGGGGACTTTAGGCGCCAATTCGTTTTTTTATTATTTTTCAATAAAAAAACAAATATGAATATAAAACTTATCGTATATAGATCAAGTTAGAATAAAAATAATCTATTATATCATCAAGATTTTTACTTTAATTATTATCTAACTCTTTCCTATACTGAATCCTTTTAATTATTGAGAGAAACTAAAAAAAAAAAAAAGAAATGCAAGAATCAATACACGTAATTAAAGAATATAAAGTGGGTAAAATGACGTGGGATGGTAAAATAGTGAAAGCATGTACTGATAAAGGAAAATTACAATTTATTAAAGAATCGGATGGAAATAAACATAAAATCAGATGGTATAATATAGATAAACAAATTAATGAAGATGAAATAATAGTAGAAAATGAAATTAATTTTGATATAATTAAGGAAAGTAAGAGTAATAATGTTTTTGTATTAAAAAAAAACTCCAAGCCATTAAGTATTTACTGGATACAAGATAGCAAGTTAATTTTAGATGATCTTATAAATGATTTGAATACTCAGATAAAGTTAATAACTAATAATTTAAATGAAACTATAAGGAGTGTACTTGAACAAATGAACAATAATAATAATAATAAAAGAAGAATCTCAATATCGGAAATATTAACAAGTGAAATTATTAATGAGCTTAAGCAAGACCAAGATTTAATTGAAGAACTTAAAGAACATATGCCTTCAAATCAAAGAAATCTTCAAGATATTAACTCAGTGATTAATTGTCCACAAGTTAAATATACTATGAGACTATTGGACGAATCAATATATTCTGAACAAATATTTACACTCTCAACTGCTCTTGGATTAGATATCAATTTTGACTCATTAATCAATAAAAATCCAATGCAAGTTTTTATTAATGCTTTAAATAAAAAATATAATCCAGAAAAAAAATAAATCTATTTAAAAGGCTTTATTTTATTCTTTATATAATATTCTCTCAGTAAATTTGGCCTATCTGACATTATTCCATCCAATTCTAACTCTTTACATATATTCATTTCTTTTTCATTATTACATACCCAAGCAAAACACCTTATTCCTCTTTTTTGTAAATGCCTTATTAATAACTTCCTACTAAATAACCAAACTAGAATATTTGGTACCAACTCATCTTCAATATATTTTAATTGGTATTTACTCAATTTCAAATATTTTGAAATCTTATCTGCAAACTTTCTTCCATATGTTGAAAAGAATATATAACTCATTGGAAAAGATAATACATGTTCTTCTATATGAATCCAAGGTAAAAATCCTGTAAAATATGCTAGTAAGATCTTTAATAATTTATCTTTACCAATACATATTACTAATTCTGGTTCATTTTTATTCTTATTATACTCATTTAAATAATCAATATTCTCATTAGAAAATGAACATAACATTGTTTTATTCTCTCTTTTAAATCTTCTAACTAATCCAACTGTTTTAGATACTGCTAGTCTACTATCATGATTTTTAACATCCACGGAAATTAGTGTATCAGGATATCGTTGAAATAACTCTTCTAATGTTATTAACTTTTGTGATGAAAACTTTTTTGGATAACATTTCCATTCATTACGGTTGAGAAAATCTGAAGACGGTGTTAATGATTCTGAATCTTTTGTCATTGGAAGATCTGCATAATTAAATTCTCCAACTAATTTATCAACGTTGCAAATATTTAATAAGTTCTCATCATGCAATACTACTAATAAATTATCTTTTGTTAGCCAAACATCTATTTCCAACATATCTGTACTACAGTTATTTATTGCATGGTCAAATGCCACAGTTGTATTTTCTGGAACTTCTTCGGATCCTCCTCTATGTGAAATATGTAAACAGCCTTTACCTTTACCTAGAACGCTATTAGAGGATTTAAGCTTTGAATTACTTCCATTTATTGCTCTTAATATTTTTGGGAAAAGCAAAAGTAAGTAATTTACTATAAGAATGAT
>NW_666756.1:0-2380 GCF_000006425.1 Cryptosporidium hominis TU502
TTCAGAAAAAACAGAACTTCTTGATCATTTAGAGACTAAAAAAATCTCAAATGAAATAAGCAAAGACAAAAAAATGATTTGCTCAATGCTATATGATATTCCAAACTTTGTTAAGCAACTTTCAAATCACAATCAAGGTGATGATAATAGTGAATATGACTGTTTAAGTTTTGAAAGTTCCGAATTTCAAAATAAAGAAAATGAAATAAACCAAAATATAAATTTAAATACAAATAAATATAAATATTTAATTTTTAAAGAAAGATATCATAATGGGAACTATTATGATAAATATGGGAGATTTTGTGGATTCTTCAATAATGGAATTTTCCATAGTTTCCATTACCATTACCAACAATATTTAAATTCAAATAACTTTTTAAATGAAATAAATAAAAATGAGACTTATTTAACTCTAAAAGAATCTGAAAATACTTTTAATCATCAAGTTCAGGATTATAATCTAGGGTATTACTCCCAAGAAAATGAGATCAAGCCAGAACTTGAAGAGTATGAACACAAAATTGATTATAATGAAAAAAACAAAAATACAAAGATTATTTCAGATTTTCAAGGAAGTCATTTAAAAGAATGTAAACAAATATCTAAAATACAAGAAATCTTAATTTCAGAGATTAAGGAATATCAAAATAGAATCTGNTAAGAAGAGGCTTTTGATAATGAGAATCATAAATTTTTTGGTTACAATTCGGAGTCAAATTTAGAAATACTGATTGAAAATCAAGAAAACCATGAGCAAAATTAGAATGCTAAGTCTTTGTTTCAGATTATTTCAAAAGAAGAGCTAAAATATATTTACTGTATAATTCTTAAGTTTATTTATCAAAGTAAGACAAAATATTGCCAAGAGAAGGTATTGACAGAGATTCCACTTATAAATTCTCTTTTAAATTTGAATAAAGAGTCAAACAAAATAAATTTATTAAGAGAAAATTGTGAAAATGAAAAGGTGGATTACAAGAGTAGTGAGTTGTGTAATAAAGAACAGCAAAATAAAATTTTAATTAGCCAAAATGAATTTGTGGAATATAACCATCATCAATTTGAATATATTAAGCTAATCAATGAAATTGGAGGAATTCCCAATGATAAGCAACCTTGTATGGAAGAAATTAATCAAGATTTAGAAAAATTCAGAGATGATAAGCTTGAACAAAGAGAAATAGAAGAACATTCCAATCTTCAAATTCTGGACTTTGAAAATATATTAGATTTTGATTTTGAAGATAATGAAATTGAGTGTATAGGGATTAAAAAAATTAAGTTGATATAATTTAATTTTAGAATTCTGTCAACAACATGATAATAATTTGAATAATTTAATTAAAACATCTCTTAAAATATTAAAATACCAAGAACAGTTTTATGGAGCTTTTACTATATCAGTAAGTTGGAATGATAGCCCTATGTTCATCTTTTAAATCAAACTTTTCAAGCATTTTTCTTCTTAAGGTGTACGTTTTGTGCATATTTGTAATATATTTAAATTTTATTGAATGCCGTTTATGAATGAGTTTCGTGAAATAACCAATCTGACAACCAAAAGTTTACGTTTAATATTACCGTCCGAATAAGAAACTTTAGAATCTCAGGAATCAGAGTCCAAGCCAATAGCTTCTTTTGAAAATTATAACCGAGCTCCTTTAGGTGGATAGACTACTTTATATATATATATATATATATATATATATATATAAATACTGTAACTTTCAGGCTTTCAGTTCACGCTCTGAAAGTTGTTTGCTGTATGTTAGTACCCAGATTCTTACTTTATAAAACAATCTGGATTACGAGCAAAAATTGATGAGCATTTCTAATATTATTTTTCTCTCTCCACTTAATCAAGAGTTTTGAATAAAATTAACTCAGCAAAGCAAAGTGAAGAATAGGTTATTGAGATATAGAGAATCATCCGGTTCCAAGACTTCTTTAGTTTCTCACTGCCTCAGGTATCGTTGTTTTTAAATGCCATATTTAAATAAGTCATTTTCATGCATATGTACAACATTGTTACGTGCTTACATTCAAGAATTGAATTTATTCATAAATACAAGTATGTACACATACATATATGAAGCATGTTGTATGAACTTTCATAGCTTTGAAGGTATATAGTAGTTACTATATCATTTCAAAAATTGAAATCAGCTTACATATTAATGTAGGTTGAGAACAATTTCATATATTATTGGCTTTTTTACTATAGTTTGCTATTTGTTAATTTTGTGTATGTGAAATATAAACATCTGTTGGCATTATAAAAGTTGAAATGCATTATTATTTCTTAATTTCAATTTTTAACCGAAAGGAGAATAGGTAATACGAAGAATATGTGAATATAAAAGAAATATTTAAAAAA
>NW_666759.1:0-2389 GCF_000006425.1 Cryptosporidium hominis TU502
GAATTAATATTTGAATTTTCTCCAATCTGAGAACTTTCATCCTGAAACTCTGAAATATCTAAAAGAATATTTAAAATCAATTTAAGAATTTTGATCCTTAACCCATTAATAATTACTTGATCATGATCAGGTGAAACAATAATATTTAAGCCTAGCAAACATTCATTAATGACTTTAGAAAAGCTCACATTTAAATAATCTTCAATATCTTTAAAAAAAATCTCTCTCTGATTAATCTTCTCAAAGATATAGTATACTTTTTCCATTTCAAAATTTCGTATATGCTTTTTTAGTAGTTGAACTATTTCACTTATTTCTTGTTCATTTTCTCTATTTATTTTCTTATGGTTACTACTTTCACCTTCGAAATCTTCAACTTCTGCACTAATTCGAGTTCTTTTATCCTGAGTCATTTTTCTCTCCTGTTTTTCTCCTTTTTTTTCAAAATATTAAATATTTTCTCATTTATTGTATTTTGACTTGGAAATTTAAAACTTATAATAAGGATGAAAAAAAGTTTTTTGTAGATAAATAAGCAAAAATTTTAAAAAAACTATGTATACTTATATCTATTTATATATATATATATATAAGCTAAGCCTCAATATTAATTATTTTTCTATTTATTACTTTTCTAATATTTCTTGTTTTCCTGTGTGAATTTTTTGACAATTAATTCCATTAAATAAATACATATTTTGGCGGGTTGATTTTGGCGCCAATACCGGTATCGTAATTTTTATAAATATTAGTGATATAAAAATATGTGAATAAGTGGGTTTTGAATATTGGGAAATTTTAAAAAAATAATAATAATAAAGTATAATTGAGAAAAGGAAAATACAATATCACAAATATATACAAGTATTTTCCACTTTTATTGAATGAAGGGAAGACTGAATTGAATTATTATTGTGATTTAATTTTGGTTAATATTAGTAGGAAATAAAATGTTTTTGTTTCGTAGAAAACAGGAAAAAGAAGAGACAAATCCCCTTTCTGAAATAGAATCAGCTCATGAAAAAGCATTAAAAGCATCACAAGCAATTCAAAGGTCTTTACTTGATTTGGAGGAGAAAGAAAAGAAGCTTGAAAATGAAGCAGCTAATTTAGCATTACAAGGAGATAAGAATTCTGCATTGTTAGTATTAAGAAGAAAAAAATTGGTCACTCAGGAAAGAGAGAAATTATTAAGTTCAAGTTTGTTATTAGAACAACAATTACTTAATTTGGAGACAGCAAAGACTCAACAGATGACAATGTCTGCATTATCTGCAAGTGCTATGGCTCATCAATCCATAATATCATCCACAAATACTGATAAATTGGAGAAAATTTCTGATACAATTAAGGAGCAACAATCAATTCATGATGAAATTTCTCAAATAATTAATCAATCTCTTCCTTCAATGAATGAAGCTGATCTTATGGAGGAATTAAGTGCAATACAAGCAAAAGAAATTGACAGAAAAATTCTTGAATCATCTGAAATATTTACCACTAATAATAAAGTACTATTAAATTCTAGTGCCAGTAATTTGGACGAGAAGATTATGGAAAAACTATAATTATTTAGATAAAGCTATAATAATGTTTTCTTTCTTTATTATCATTTATAAAACTATATTAGAATTAATATATTTTCATGATTTATGTATTTCTACCTTGAATCTTGGAAATTCTATAATATTTTTGCCTATTAAATTTTCTTTAAAGCTTTTATTTAAATCCATTTCTTGAAAAGCTTTATTATTTTCATCTTTAAAGTTATTCATTAAAAGTACTTGTTTAATATTATTCTTATCTAAATTTATCATTAATTTTAGTATTGTTTCTATAACTATCTCATTTTCTGAAATATTATCCAAATACTTCTTTTCTATTAGATTATTATCTTGATATATATTAAATTCCATTTTCCATAATAATAAATCATCTTTCTTATTATAATAAGTTGTGTTATTCTTTCTTATTTCCATCTCATTTATTGGGCAAAAATATATCTTAATCTTTCTAATACTACATGCTTTCTTCAACAATGGGATTGGACTATGCCTTGGTAATTTGCTAGTTTCTTTTATTACTGTAACGAGCTTTTGCTCTTTATTAATTTTAACCCTCCCTTTATATTCTCCGATTCTTCCTCTTAAACTACTAATTAACCCAAAATTTTCCTGTATTATCTGATTCTCAATGTGTTTCTCTTTTCCTTGATGCCTTGATGCATTCAATATTCTTCTTCTCATTTCCTCTAATAAGTTGAAATCTCTCCACATATCATCACAATTATATCGACTTATTGCTATATCTCTTCCAATATGCTTTTCTATACCATCCCCATCACATCCTGTTTTAGATTTATGATGATTATAACACTCCAAACTACAAG
>NW_666761.1:0-2397 GCF_000006425.1 Cryptosporidium hominis TU502
TTCTTCATCCTTGTCTCTATCTTTTTGCAATTCATTTTTTAAAATTGGCATATTCGAAATTATTGAATATTACTTTATTTCCATTAATATTCTTAAAATTTTTTTCATGCTAAATTAACTTTCAAATACTATATATTCCTTTTTTTATTTTATTATTTATTACTATTGTTAACAATAATTATAAATAATAATTATTTACTCTCCATCATTTTTTATCATTATTATTAGCACATGCAATTTTTATATATTATTGTCCACATGAAAAATAAATAATTACGTCATTATTATTTGTTATTATTCTCGGAATTTCGTAAATTTTTATTAATGATAAAGAAATTTAAACAAGTTACAGAAATACGTAATTTTTCAATGAAGTTAAGAATAAACCAATTAAAATTATTATCTTATAATATAATTTTTTTTTTCTTGCAGAATGTATTTATATTGAAAAAAATTATTCAAAATTGACAAGTGGCGGCAAATTGCGGTACTACGTGTGGCGGTTTCATTATTAGTGTGTAATTAAAAAATTATTATTGAAAAGAAAAAAAAAAGATATAATTAATTTACAAATATATGAACTAAAGTTAAACAAGTTAAGTGGAAATGATGATAAGGTTTGAATAAAAGAAAACAAATAATAGCAGCTGAAAAAGTATTTATTCATTTAAGTTTTGTTATTTGTATATAATAAATGTTATTAGTGATTGATATCAAAATAATATTCAATAAAGCTAGATTTTATAGTGGGGCATACAAATTTTAATGTATATGATTAACAAGACAATATATTGACTATAGTTTGTTATTTTTTTGGTTAGACTAGAGAATTAAAGTATAAATTACTGAAAATTATCCTATAATTATTTTCTGCAGTTTTCTTTTATATTTAAAAATGGAAATTAATTCTGGTTTAAGACAAAGAAATAATATGGAAAAACTTTGTGATAATGAGGAAAAAATATTTACAAATAATGAATTAATACATTCTTCCAATGAAGCTACGATAAATTCTAATTCTAACAATGAAAGCAATTTGAATAATAATAATAATAATAATGTATCATCTGAATATTATTCAACAATTAGTATGAAGAAAGAAAAAGAAAGAAACGAACAGAATCATTTTCATCTTAAAAATAATAAAGTTATTAATAATATTGAAAAATGGATTCCATTTTATACTCCAAATTATTTAATTCTAATATATATTTTTGTAGGTATTACATTTATTACAATTGGAATTTTTTTTCAAATTTTTTCAAACAATACGATTGAATGTATTATTAATTATGAAGATTCACCAGGAAATGGGAAAGTTATAGATACAATAGTAGAGATTAAAAGCGAACATTGTAACCCTTCAATGATTAATGGTAATGAGTTAAAATATTTAAAAGGAGACTTTTTTATATATTATCAATTAAGAAATTTTTATCAAAATAATAAAAGTTTCATTTTTAGTAGAAGTGATAGACAACTATCTGGAGAATTAATATATGATGAAGAAACTCTATCAGACTGTTATCCAGTTATTAAAGATAAACAGGGAAAAATATTTTACCCATGTGGTGTTGCAACTCTTACTATTTTTAATGATACTTTTACAATTTTAGATGGTCAAAATGATCCAATCGAAATTGATGATTCTATTGAAACTATAACTTTTAAATCTGATCGAATTAATTATAAAAATATACCTGAACATGAATTACTTAATCATAAATTTAATGATTGGTTACCAAAAGATATATTCCCTGGTAGAATTGAGAATCCTCATTTTATTGTATGGATGAAATTGTCTGCATTCTCAACTTTTAATAAAATTTATGGTAAATTAAATTCAAAAAAAAATAAATTGATTTTACCTCTTAAAATACATGTTAAAAATAGATATCCTGTACATTTTTTTAATGGTTCAAAACATATTGTTATTTCACAAAGCACTATTTTTGGTGGAAAACATCCTTATTTTGGTATACTTTATATTATCTCTGGTATATTATTCATTCTACTTTCTATATATTATATAATAAGAAATAAATTCAACACTAATATTCTTGGAGATTTTAGATTTTTGTATTGGAATAATACTTGAGAAATAATGAAATTACAGCAAAAAATAAATAATTCAATTCAATATATATCGCGAAATGATACCTTAATATTAAATTCCTATACTAATCTACAATGTAAAAGTTCCTATCATTCACAAAGAAATCTATAGAAATCCCTATTAACTTAATTATATATTAATTCAATAATTCTCACTTTTTCAACTTTTAATTTAAAATTTACTTCATCATTTCTTTTTACTTTTAAGGTCCTTACTCATTTGTTGTAATTTCTTCTTTTCTTCTGCTTGCTTCTTTTTGAATTCTAAATCCTCCTCTGTCA
>NW_666765.1:0-2462 GCF_000006425.1 Cryptosporidium hominis TU502
TTTTTGCTTAAAAATGTTTACAAAATGCAAACTTGCATGCATGCAAATTTGCAAGTGGATTCTTGCAAATCACCGGTACACAGATTTTATCATATAGCAATAGTCGTCACTTAGGTAAACACGTAATAAAATATTTCAATGAAATAATTTAATATTTCATGTGGACAATTAGAAAAAAAAAATACTTAAAATTAATTCTAAATTAAATAGAGAGAAAAAAAATTAGAACATTATGAAAGGAAGGTTTAGTAAATTTTTGAGCAGAAACAATTAAAGTTCATTAGAGTTCATTCATTCTTAGGTTTTGAGTAGCCATTCTTGTACATTTCATTAATCGAGTCCTCATAGAACTTGATGGCTTTGTGCCTAACAACTTTGAAAGTTGGGGTAAGAAGTTCGTTTTCGACAGAGAATGGTGTAGATATACATTTGAATGCTCTAATTTTTTCATAACCGAGAATTTTGTGTTGCAATTCAGCCTTTTCAATGTCTAATTTGATTTTCTCAATAATTTTAGGGTGGGTGACAGCGTCTTTGAATTTCAAATCATCTCCTAATTGATTGGCTCTTACATATTTCATGGTAAATTCTTCATCCAGAACAAAAATTGCAACCAAGAAACTTTCAGTTGATCTGCCAATAACAAGCGCCTGGGATATTAGTTCACAGCAAATCACAAATATGTTCTCAAGTTTTTCGGGAGCTACATACTCTCCTTGAGAAAGCTTGAATATATTCTTTCTTCTATCGACTATTCGAATAGAGCCATTAGGGAGAAGCTGACAAATATCTCCAGTCCTTATCCAACCTTCCTTTTCACACTTTACAGCCTTGGTTTCTTCTTCATTTCTAAAATACCCATTAAAGGAAGAGGGGCCTCTCATAAGTAATTCTCCAGTAGGAGGATCATTTTTAACACTGTAATCCATCTCAGGGATTGAAACAAGTTTAAATTCGTAACATCCAGGGGGGCCACCAATAATATTTTTGGAGTTATCGTTGATTTCAGACATAGAAGCAGCGAGAAGTTCGGTCATACCATATCCTTCAAAACAATAAGAACAAGAAAAACACCTTAATCTGGTCAAAACTGTCTCATCTAATGGAGCAGCTCCACTCAAAATTGCTTTAACATTGCCTCCAAGGATTTTCTTGGTCTTATTGAAGATAATTGAATCCCAAATAAAATGGAAAGGAGAATTACTTTTTTCTTTCTGTTTAAGAGCAAAGTGGAAAAGCATCTGTAATGGTTTTGGCTTTTCTTCAATACTCATCATAACTTTATCGTGGATTCTATTCAAAACTCTAGGAACTGTAATAAAAATCGTTGGTTTAAATAGTTGGATATCATCAACAATTTTCTGGACATCACCACTATAAAAACCTATCTTACCACCCAAATAAGTTATAACCATATGAACAATTCTTTCAAAAATATGTGCAAGCGGAAGATAACTAATATGTCTATCATTAGAGCCAAGTTTTGTACCTTCACGCCCCAATTGTCCATATATAAAAGCAGCAGCACAAGAAATCCAAGCTCTATGAGTTAAAACTGCTCCTTTTGGATTACCAGTTGTGCCTGATGTGTAATGGATCGAGTGGATTGATTCCAAATTACCAGGTGAAATCTCTCTCAAGTTACTTTTGCCGATTTTTATAAGTTCATCAAAATCCATAATTGTAACATTTTCTTTTATATAATCAGTAGCACTTTCTTGTATTAGCTTTGACTCATTATCCAACATAATTAAAAACTTAACACTCTTCATTGATTCAAGTAATGGAATTAGCTTCTTACAACAACTAACCGAGCAGAAAACTGTCTTTGGTAATGTTGAATTCAAAATATAAGTCAATCCATTATTTCCAAGCACATCATAAAGAGGAATTGTTGAAATTCCATATGCATTACAAGCTTGCTCAGTAATTGACCAGTTCAGAGAGTTCTTTGCAAACAACGCAACACATTTCAATTTTATATTACAATCTTCAAAACTTCTCTCCTGGACTGCTCCAATATGAAGTAAGGCACTTCCCACTTCTTTTGCTTTTCTTATTACGTAGGAATATTTTACAAACTTATAGTCACTCAATTCTCCATTTTCTAATGGCACCCTAATACCCATATAGTCACCATTATTGCTAGCTTCTTTTCCGTGAAGAAGGATTCCCCAGCAATTTTCCAACTTTTCATGAAAATTTGAAGTGAGTTCAGAGTTAACCGTTTCTTTACAACGTCTTATTTCAGTTGAATTTGAATCTCCTGTTCCTTCTATTGGGCAGGAGTAAATAAAATCATCATGTTGATAAAAAACGTTTGAAGTAATGTTCCCCATGTTAGTTCCAATAATATTCACTTATCTCTTTTTTTTTGCCCTCAAATTTTATCGGATTTCTGGATATTCTTAATTAAATTAATAAATTTATATATATAATATAAATATATATATATTTATATA
>NW_666767.1:0-2468 GCF_000006425.1 Cryptosporidium hominis TU502
CTACTGAAAAACAATTGCCTTATTTAATATATTTGCTACCAATAATTTTCTTTTTTTCTTCCTTAATTTCTCTTGTTTATTCTTTAACCTTACTTTATTCAATTCACTAACTTCTTCATGTTTTGGCGGTAAACTTCCCCGCTTGCCATTAAGCATGTAATTATTTATATTGATCGCATGTAAGTTAAATATAATTCATTTAAAAATAAAAGGAAATTTCAGAAAAAAAGTAAAAAAAAAAATTAAGACTACAAATTATTATATAAATTGTTGAATTTCATGGAAATCTATGGTCTATCTCTTCAATCTATAAATGAAATAAACTCTATATCTTAAGAATTTTTGATTTTTTAAAAATTATAACTCAAATTAGAATATTATTTACTAAAGAATCATCCATTTCACAAATAATACCCAATCATTCAATGTCACTCTTTCTATGAGTCTTATATTTGATGAAACTGAATTAATTGAAAGATTGAGATCTTTTCAGAAAAGTTGTATAGAAAATAGAAAATGTGCTAATTGTAATGAAATTGGACCCAATTATGTATGTATTAATTTTGGAACATTTGTATGCTCAGTATGCTCTGGTATTCAGTAAGTTATTTTTTTTCTATATTCTTCAAGTTTTGTTTTTAATTGCTACTAACTTCTTATTTAGCCGGGAGTTTAATCATAAAGTTAAAGGAATATCTCTATCTAAATGGAAATTTGATGAGATAAGACTTATATGTAGTCTTGGAAACAAAGTAAGCCTACGTCCTTCTTAAATTAACTATTAATTGTTAACTCACTAAACTTCAACTTATATAGAAAGATTTTTTAACATTTCTTGGAAATAGAGATTTTAATTCTCTAGGGCCCCCACCAAATTCTAATAATCATTTAATCCTCAAAGAATTTATTAGAAATAAATACATTAATCGTATTTGGATTAATCAATCTCTATATAATCTTTACTATTTAAATTTATCATCAATCCAAGACTCACTTCCTAAATCACAAACCAATAACTCTAAAAACCCATACAAAACATTTCAACCAAATAATATCACCGAATATGAACATAAAAATTACAATAATCCTAATTTAAATGCTAAAAAAAACTTCATTGATAGAAACCCTTTTTCATTCATTAACTAGTGTATAAATAATTTATTTAATCTCTAATCAAATACTACTATTTAAATAGTTTTATTAATAATGATAATATTGTTATTATTACTACTGCTGTAATTAACCAAGTCATCAACTTTGCTCCCCATTTCACATTTGAAGTAGCTGAAAAGAATCCTTTACCAAATGCACTTGTTGTTATATAATTTCTATGGTCTGTTACATCTGGTAAATATGGATCTTTATTTGGCTCCTCTCTACCTATTCCAACTGGTGATGATTCTGCTAATGACAAAGGTAATATTGATATCTCAATTTCCATCTCTCCTCTCTTTTCATTTGGTCTAGCTGGATGGCACATATTTATTAAAGTTCTACTAATATTTACTTTACTATTCAATTTTCTTGATCTCATTAAATAACTTGATAAATCAAATGAACATTCTGATATTGCATCTCCAAATACTAATAATCCTCTATTCCATACTTGTAAACGTAATATTGGAAAATGGCATGGTACTGGTATATTAAATACAAATCTCCAATTAAATATTGCTGTACCATCACTACTATTCCAATGTGTATCTGTATCTTGCTCTAATATTGTATTATTATTTGGTGACATTAATCCTTTCACCATTAACGATATTGATGGTTCACCAAATGCTAATATACCTGTATTATTTACTAATTTTGAAATAGGTATATTTTTTAACCTATATATTACAACCCTAACTTGACATGTTTCCACTGTTGGAGGATTTAATGGATATATTGGTCTTATTATTGCTATTTCTGGTGGTAATACCTGAATCCAACATCTCAAACTTCCTACTGAATTTTGTATTAAATTATTTCCACAATTTGAATCATTTCCAAAAACACCATATAATTGTCTTATTTCAATTGGTTGTAATGATTCTGAATTTAATATTAATTTTTGATATATTGGATGAAAGAAGCGATCTTCTATATCTATATATGTTCTACCATATAATGTTGTTATATTATTATTTTTATTCTTATGAAATACTGTTATTGTTAATAAAGCATTTAATGGTAAAATTGCATCTAACTCATAAGATTTATAGAAATCTGGTGAAAAACCTTTTGATATACTTTCTGAATCATTTATTTCAAACATTCCTTTCGATATTAACATATCTCCTCCTCCATCACCAAATCCATCCAAAACATTATTAACTGTATTTGAACCTGTTTTTACATTAATAAACCAATTAGCTTCATTACTACCACCAGAATTTCCACCTAATGAAATTAATGCATTTCTAGAATATTGTTTTGGGTGGAACAAATCCATNGTCCTGNNTAATACAATATAACACCCC
>NW_666772.1:0-2504 GCF_000006425.1 Cryptosporidium hominis TU502
GAATATTTTTTACAGTAAATAATTCTTTAGTAAACTCAAAGAAATTAATATTGCGATTCAAGTTTATGCTTTCCCCACAATTGTCAATATTTGACGACTCTATATGCATAGGTTCCACATTTTCTAAAAATAAACGAATATTATCCAAGAAATTGAAATTGCTGGAATCTGAATTATAGCCTAAAAATGCTACAACCAGCACAAAATATGAGACCTTTCTTACATTATCAATCGGATAATTTGAATTTAATAATTCATAAAATATATTTAATGCATATTCTCTCTTTACTAACATGCTATCATAATTTGTTTGGGCGGCATCCTCATGATTTAATGTGGATAATTGCATGCAATAATTATTAGAAAATAGCCATTGATTGAATAATAATCTCAGAAAATTTGTGGGTATTTTTGGTGTATTCATAATAAGTCTTTTGAGTTGAGAGAGAAAAATATTACTCTTAATATTATAATCAGAAATACATTTGGTGAAGTTATTAAAACAAAATATGAATAATTTATTATAATCAAAAAATATTTGATTTTCATTTTCTTCATTAATTATATCATTACTCATATCATTTTCGTTAATAATCCACTGAAATACCTTTTCAAAAATTAATTCCTCTTGATTTACCTTTGAATCATAATGGTAAAATCTAAAGAATAAATTGTGTAATACTTTAACTCTTTGTTCTAAAACAAAATTATAAATCCATAGAATGAATACTATATTAATATTTCTTAAATTATTTGAAGTATTTAATGCTTCATTATTATTAATTGAATTTTCGTTCATACATTGAATATTGTGTAAATTTAATTCATTATAATAAAGTATATTATCCAAATAAACAAAGTAATCCTCATTAATTTCACTAGTATAATCCTCATCATTAATATTTGTTATAAGTAGAATGTTTGTTAATAGTTCCTTTGTTTCGCTTAAAAGCGTTTTTACCAAAATTTCAATAAATACTTGCTCCATTTTTAAGTCGCTTTTATTATTTAAAATAATTCTTTCTTTGTTTAAGATTAATCTTATTAAGAGCCTGTATTTATAGAATAAAATTTCAAAAGCAGTGGTAATTCTTTCTACAAGTAAATTCCATGCTATATTAACACCTTCACCATAAGTTTCAATATTGCTAGTAATAATATCTTTATCTTCTGATTCACTAATTCTCTTCAATAATAATTCCCAAGACGTTAAAATCAACTGTCCATATTTTAGTACATTCATTAACTGATTATTATTTAATAATGTTCTTGAAACTTTATATAATCCATCTGTAGATATATCTACAGCTGGTGACACTAATACGCTTGTAATAATTTGAGAAAATAATATTGACTTAATACTATTACTATTGCTTTTCAATTCTTCCCAAGTTCCAATATTTATTTCATTGGTTAAACCTTCAATCTTATATTTTTCTTCGGTTATAGCGTTATCTACTTTAACTAAAGCATTTAAAGTCCTTTTTTTGTTATTAGAATTTTCACCAGATAAATCTGGAATGTTAGAGTCTAAATCAAGAATCTGCTTAATTTCCTTATTCTTATAATTAAAAACAAACATCTCATCATCTAGGTTTTTCATTTCTTTTTCATAGTCCTCTTCAATGTTTTGTTTTTCATCTTGAACATTAAATTCCAATTTTTTATTGCTATCCAAAGGTGAAAATTTATTAGTCCACGGAAATTTACCCGAATTTAATATTAAATCTATATTCTTCTTTTGTTCGTTACATTCATCATTATTTTCTTCCTCAACANATAAATTATTTGGTATTTTCAAGTTTAAAAAATATTTATTGCAATATCTACAACATTTGAATAAGAGTTTGTTGAAAATAACCAACTAACTCCTTCTATTACACTTTGCGGTGAAATCTTATAAAATCCATCGTCTACATCATATTTCATTCTTTTATACGAGTATCTCGTTGACCTACCACGTAATTCTTGTGCATGAATTGGCGGTAAAATGTCGTTTGTTGATTCGTTCTTCTCATCCACATGGAAATCATTACTGTCATTATTGTTTTTATTACTATTATTGTAATTTTTGTTAAATTTGTTAATAGCTTCTTGTCTAAGTTCGTGAAGATTTCCTTTCTTCCCAAGCTTATTAAGAATACTAATAATTTCACCAAAAAGAATTATATTGTCGTAAGTGTGTGCTGAAGCAAGAATACGCAGTAGTTCTTCTTGAAGTACGAATTTTACTGCATTTATTTTCTCAACTTCTTTTTCATTAATTTGAATAAAAAGTTCTTTTGAGAGTTCTATTATCGAAGAAATGAATCTGCTAAGATAAATTCCTTTTGAACTACAAAGCCAACCTATAAATTGAATCCAGTAACATATATTGAGGTAATTAATTTCTTTCAATCTCAATAAAAATCTTCCTGATAATTCTATTGAATCTGAAATACTTCTAATAATATTTTCAAAAACTGTTATCGAACTTTTACATAAAACTACTTCTATTGGTAAAA
>NW_666790.1:0-2656 GCF_000006425.1 Cryptosporidium hominis TU502
ATCACACTTTGCCCTATGATTTGTTTGCCTATAATATTAATATTTCATTTATATATACTTTTAAATTTACATTATAATATAATTAAACCTGTCCAAAATTAACGTGGCGCCAATTAGTTTAATAGCATGGGCATTTAAAACAAAAAAGAAATTGGGTTTGGCGCCACATTTTATAAATTGACATGTATTCCAGTAGCCTTAAATAAGTCATCATTTAAAACTTCAAAAAGAGTTTTGTTTGTTCGATTTGACCTCCAATCAGAGTTGAATTCAAAGTAATCTGGCTTTCTTAAAGGAGATGAGTACCAAATTTGATTAGTTGCAGGTTGTTTTGAAATGACAATGGTGTTTTTTTCTCCATTAAGATTGAAAGAAATATTCATAAATTCATCATGAAGGTCAATATCGGAAAGCAAGCCATTATCAAGAAGATCGCTCAATTTTTTTTCAATTTCAAAAAATAACCCTTCAGTTTTTGAGCTGAATTGAGAGATATCCGAGGAATTCGTATAAATTCTATTCTTTTTTAATTTCAATAAATTATGTGCTAATGGAGGAACAAACTTAGGATTGCTATCACATAAGAATTTTAATGTGCTAATAGATTTCCTGAAATTAAAAACTTTGTATGGGGTATTGAATTTACTTAAATTTTGAACTACCTTTAAGTTTAATAATTTTATTGAATTCATTAATTAATTAATTTCAAATAACAATTTTTAAGAGGTGGTTTGGCGGGTAGTTTTAATATTTTTTTTTTAATTTTATCAACGTTGCACTAATAATAAAAATTCATGTATGCAGAAATGCAATTTCTGAATATAAAATATAATTTTTTTTTCAAATTATTTGCTTGAATTAAAGATAATATGGCGATATAGAACATGAAATAAACTTGAAATCATGAACTACAATCAGATTTGTATATATCCAGAAATTTCTGAAAATAGGAATTTTTTATTATTAATAAGGTAAGTAAAATGTGGGGAAATAAAAAAAAAAGAAATAGCCTAAAATAATGGACAATTAGTTAACTTTTTATATTTGAAACTGTTTTAGAGAAACAATTTCTGTTTTATTAACCTTGATTTCTTTCATTTTTGAAATTTTTTTATTAACCAAATTATACTTATAGTAAGTTGGAACTTCATCTTTTAATGGGACTATTAATGACCTCAAAATGAATAAATTTTAGTAATTATTGGTCTCTTTTTGTGGTTGTAATCTTTATTATCTACTCACCATCTATCTATAATTCAATTTCAAGATTTTATGAAAAGAATGTTATTAACGGCTTGTTAGTTTTTATTGACATAGGATTTGGAAATGTAATAAGAGGCATGAGACAATTCTACAAAATCCTTAATAATTATTTCAATTGTTCAGAATTAAATCAATATGAAAATTTATTTAATGAAAAAAGATTAGCTACTTCTATATTAAAAACTGTACCTTTAATATTTGTATTCTTAGATATAATGATAATGGGATATGAAAGTTTTGCATTTACTAATTTAATAGGCTTAAGTATGGGTACTATAAACGTTGGTCCCAATGATTTAGAAAAATGGTATTTTGAAGATTTAGTCAAGTTATGTTTTACAGGATTTGTAATTTCAATGGTTCATTTAACTTATTTATCAATATTTGATGTTATAATGGATATATTTTATTGCCATGAGCTTAAAAGGGTAGTATCTAATGAAGAAATAGGGCCACAGAACCAGGATGAATCCTTTATGAATGGAAGAAACCTTAATGTTACATCATTAATTAGAGAAAGTAGGCAAGATATTGGTAATAATTCTCAAATATTGAATGATTTAATTAGAGATGAACAGTTATTACTTGAGAAAGCAATTAATCCTTTAAGTATTTCCTGGTTAAAGTACTTTGTATCAAGTACTTCTTTATTAAAAAATCTTCAATTTGTGAATTTAACAAATAATGAAGATTTAAATGAATTAAATCTCAGAAACGAATTATTTTTTTCAGTGAACAACTCAGATATATATTACAATAAGTATGTTATAGCTCCAAGAGTAATACCAATAAAATTATCAGAAAAATCAAAATGGTCAATATATAGACTAGTATTTATATATTCATTTTTATTGATAATATATCAATTTCTAGACATTCTCTTAAAATTTTCAATAATATATTTACTAATTCAAATGTCTTTTTGGCCATGGAATTTTTTAATTACAATAACTTTACAATTAATTTTTATGGGCATGTGTTTTTCATTCCACAATTCTCCAATAACTAATTTAATTATTGGACTTTTTATTAACATATTTGGAGTTCTTCCCTTATTATTAACGTCTCAAAACAGAATTAAACATAACGTTTGTATTACATGTTCCTTGCTTTCACTTAGATCTATGGAATTTCTTATTTCTATACTTATTATTATCATTATTCCTTTCAACGCAAATGGTGATGATATGCAATGGTTGCATGCAAACACCGGTAATTTTAATGTGTCCACATATTTGCATGCAATAAAAAATTATGTTTGGAAAAATGACGTGGCAAAAAATATAGTATCAAATGTAAATGGAGAAAAAAGTGAGATAAATATTGATCAATTTTTATGGGTAATTATTGCAGTTTTTTTTATTCACGAAATGTTATTATTTTTAGTACAAAA
>NW_666796.1:0-2724 GCF_000006425.1 Cryptosporidium hominis TU502
GAGGTAAATGTACTCTCATTAAATAGTAGCATGGCAATAATTTCTGTTGTAGTTGTTGCTGAAGAAGAAACAAATTTAAATATATCTGTTGCTATAAGTACTTCTTCAGGCTTTGAAAATCTTGAACCAAAAAGGAAAATAAGATAATTATAAAGAAAAATCACATTTTTCAAAATAGATATTTCCAACAATGACTCACAAAAGCTTAACCCAAAAATTTCAAAGTCAATTCTATGCATATTTAATGGATTTAGAGTTTTTATTTCATTATTACTAGGTAAGTTACTATTTTCAATCTTTAGTTTCTTCTTGAAAAATGTTATAAAAGTATCAACATTTTTATCAGCTATTGAAAGGATCTTGTTTTCAGCAAAATCTGTGTTGTGTAAAATTAATTGGAAAATTTCAACAAATTCCATCTGATAAAAGTCCTTATGAGAACAAGATATTAGAAATAACAAATATGATGTGTAAACAAGATTGACTTCTCTTTGAAACATTAATATTAAAATTGCCAAACTTTTCTTTGAATCTTGACATGACAACCGATAAGCATTGTACAAAAAGTCTTTTAATAATTTTTTCTTTGGCTTTGGTTTTTTATCAAATGATGGATATAAATACATCTTTAATCTTTTCATATTTTCCTTATAAAAAAAAGAAACCAAACTTGGGTATAAGTCTTCTGATTCTTCACCTCCCCAAAAGTCAACTAAGCCTTTAACAATATCAATATTATCGAAATTTGACCTCATATCTAGCCAAAAATTAGTCAAAAAAAGATATCCTGATTTAAAGACAAAAGTTTCGAATTCCATTATAACTACAGTAATAATTTCCCTGAATAGATTTGTTTCTATCTCTTTCTCTATTTTAGTAATCTCTTCTTCTTTGGAGCTCAAACTGGTTTCAGATGAATAAGATGATTCTCTTCTTTCACGGAAACTTTTTGCTACCATCAAATCAAAGCTACTTCTTCTTGTGGTAACTAAGATTTTATTTTCAATTTCACTAGATTCAATACCTAGATTAGGACTTTTTCTAGGGGCTAATTCTTCATCTATCGGTTCTACAGATTCAGAATATACTGTATTGAATTGAAGAAATAGAATTAAAATAGTAAAACAAGAGATTAGTGCTATGCATATTTTGATAGAAATTTTCATTTAAACAAAAATTTCTAAATAAAATTATTAAATTTTATTGTGTGTATAAATCACTTATTAAATATACACACACTAAAAAATATTTTAAAAACCAGGAGCATCTTAAAATATGAATTAATTAGTAAATTTTTATTTAATTTGATTTTGTTATTAGATCATTACCTAACACTTGCAGAAGAAAAAAAAATCTATCAATTACAAAATATTTTCTCTAGATTATTACATGTAATCATTTGTATGGTATCAATTGTCAAACCTTTAGTAGAGGGGAATTAAACAACAGTTAACTAACAAACTAATAATATCTACAAATAACTATTGCTATTCTGTTTCTAGATTTTGTTACAAACTTCTTTCATAATTATTTGAAAAATTTCGTGGTAAACGCAAACACCGCCTAAAATGTGTAGCAATTCCAAGAAAAGTTTTTCTTAATATCAATTTTTGATTAAATGAATTTTATTAAAAAAAAATTATCAGACAAAATATGTTTGTAACAATAAATAAGTCTATATACTGTACTAATGAATAGATTAGTTGATTCTTACTCGTATGGATCAATCTTTCATTCTTTTATAATCAACTATATAAAATGTATCAGTGTTAAATAATAAAACATTCATTTTTTCTTGGGAAAAAAAGTAACTCATATTAATTAGTCTAGATCAATCCCTTTAAGTTGAACACCTTCCTTGGCAGCTTTGCTAATTTCATCCTCGAATGTTCTCAATCTTCTATAGACTGACATCAACTCAGTGAATCCTCTCCATCTTTCCTGAATGATCATGAAAACAAATAACATATCTCCCATAAATTTTTGGACTGTATAATAGATTTTTACAGTCATAGAGCCATAGAAAAATGATGGCCATAAGAAAATATTACCAGCGAAGAAAGCAATTTCATTTGCAGAAACATACAAATATTGGAAGAAGAAGGTGCACTTAAAGGTAGAGTAGTAATTCCTAGTCAAGTGTTCATAAATTGATTCCAACTCTTTTGAGTCAATGTTATGTTCCGAATCTTCATTCAAAGCAAGGATCTTTCTATATTTGGCTTCAAGTTTCTGGTTTTCAAAGTGAAGATAAGGTAACTTATAACTTGAAAATGCCAAAATTATTACTTGAATTCCAAATATAATAAATGGTGGAAAAATAATTCCATTCTTAATCTTTCCGAGAATAAAAATTTCAGGAATTGCAGATGAAACTGCAATAAGTTCTGGAATGATTTTAATGAACGTCATTCCTGCACTTACAATTTCAAAAATGGTAAGACGTAATTGTTTTGCCCATCTTGCTGTATCTTCTTGTACCCTCTGGGATGCTCCCTCAACACTACTAATTAAGTTCCAGCTTTTTAAGTAATATTCTGTAAGCGCTTGCCTCCAGTAAAATATAAAAACATTTACAAGGTAGCTTGTTAAGCATCTTAAAAATGAAATAATTAAGAAGTATAAAGCAAATTTATTTAATGCAAATTTAAACATTTCATTCATTGTGCAGTTTGAGCTCTTTGATTCACAATCAGAAAGTCTTTGGTTAAAATCTCCGAAAAT
>NW_666805.1:0-2792 GCF_000006425.1 Cryptosporidium hominis TU502
GAGAATATGGAGCCTTATATATTAGAAAATGTAGAAAAAAGGAATCAGGCTAATAAACAAAAGTATAGTGGAAAGAGTCAAAACAAATATAAAACATATGAATGTAATAGTATTAAAGAGTTGAAAGACTTAGTATTTTCTTCAAATATGGATGATACATCATTATCATCTCAACTATTAAAATCTCTTAAAGAGGATTTTGAAGGTATTATAGGAGATACTTATGGATTACCATCTTTAATATTGTTTATTCGGGCATTGAATGAATTAAATCCACAAAAAAATGCTGAATTAGTAAAATTATTTAATACAATATTAACAATTATTATAACAAATGGACAAGAAACTGATGAAGATATAATTATTGGATATGAAAATGGAGATGTAGATTCTGAAAAGATTTCAAGATTACTTTCAAATTCAACTAGAAATTGGATGAATTCAAATTTAAAGAGTCGATTATTAGAAGCACTATTAGAAGTGATTCCATATGAATTCTTAGTTATTTGGATTAATTCACATACAATCTCTAAAGAACAATATGATCAGTTATTCTTAAATGATATATTAGATTCAGAATATGGACATTATATAATTTTAAATCTTTTAAAGAGTAATAGAATTAAACGTGAGGAATTTATCCCAATATTGAAATGTTTAGATTTCTCAAAGATGATAAGTAAAAAAGAGTTTTTAGATATATTAATTTCTCTAATAGATAATTGTAGAAGATTACAAAGTGAATACAAATATTTAACTAAAAAATTATGGAAGTCAATAGAAATAGATTCAAGTGAAGATTATCAATATACATTTTCATGCTTAATATTTCAGAAGAAGAAGAGTGAATTGTTATTATTAGAAGAGAAAGAAAATGACAGCTCTAAAACAGAGACAGAATCTACAGAGAAAAGGTTGAAAATAACTTCTCAAGGATGTTTAATGATTAGCTCTTTATCAAAGTTTCCAGTAGATACAATTCATCCCTTAACTTCTGGTATTACATATTTTATTAGCAAACACAAGAATGTAATGCTTAAAGATATTCTTGAAGTTCCTTTTGGAATTAGGATGATTGAAACATTAGTTTCATCTACTAGTAACATTCCTCAATCTCTTAAGAAAAGATGGATTCAAAGTTATTTTGGAAACTTTTTAAATTTAGTACTATCAGGAATATGTAACTATGCTATTATTGCAATGTTTTATGCTTCTGATAATCTTTTCAGAAAAATGATCGTTGAAGAATTACTTAATGAAGAACAAGGAGGTGGAAAGGATGTACTAATGAGCAAGAATTTTAAAATATTTAAAAGTCTAAAGATTGAGAGCTTTAATAAAAAAGATGATTGGAATAATGTTAATGAGAAAATTGATAAAACAAGAAAACTATTTAGTAATATTATTGACGAAAAAATCGATATTCTTGATAATCTGGAAGAATCATCATCTTATAAAAATGTTTCAAATAATACCAAGATTTCAAAAAAAAACAAGAACAAAAGAAGCTCCAATAACCATAATATTAATGATTTAAATGATGTCACTGATGATCAAAGCATGGGAAATATTCTCAAATTTATCAAAAAAAGTAGAAAATGATTCTTGCATTTCCCGCCATACGTGTAATTATCCACATTAAATAACCAAATATGCATGCATGCAAATATGCATTTGAATACACGTAATTAGAAATATTCATATTTGTATAGATGGAGAATTTATTTGTAGTTATTTAGGCTGAAAATTTAAATTTAAAACTAGCATTTTTATATATATTTAAAGTTAAATATTAGTAAAATAATAATTAAAAAAAAATAATAAAGCTATAAATATATTAATATTCTACTGTCTTGACAGAAAACATAAATTCTTGGTCACATCCAATGTAGCTGTCACAAATAACCAGTAACTTATAGTTTGTAATCATACCAGAATCTTCAATTGAGTTAAACTTTAACAAGACTTGATTACTTATTTTATTAAGTTGTATTCTTCTTATAGACAAAATTTCATCTTCATTTTCATCATCGCTATTTTCCTTTGGTAAATTTGGAACACCAATTTTTATTAAGATAGCCCACCAATTCTCTTCCTTTTCAAGAGGATAATAATTCAAATTCTTAACAATACATGGATAAATTTCTTGATCTTTAATATTATTTTGATTTTTCAAATCATTATCTTCTTCTTCATTAGAACTAAAATCTCTTGATATGTCAATAGATAAAGTTAGTTCAGATTCAGGATTACATTCAAATAATCTTTGAGTTTCTCCATTTTTTGTATTAGTGGAATTCTCTAAATCTACTCTTCTTCTTTTATTTTTTTCATTCAAATCATTACAGCCAAGAATAGTATATTCAGTTTCTATAATTGGGAAATCATTACAAACTTGAGCAATTTGAGATATTTCCTTTTCACTTAAAGAGAGTTTTTCTGTTAATAATTCATCTCTATCATCATCGTTCATATTAATTAAATCATAAATATCAGTAACGCCACTTTCCTTGAATATTCGAATTCGATCTTTATTCATTGACATTGAAAGTTGCATTAATTTATCATTTACTGGGTTACTTATTGCTTGAACTAACATTTGTGAAAGTTCCATTATTCTTAAACAAGTATTAATCCAGCCATATGAACTTGATATATCAACCATTGCAAATAATAAATCCATTACAAGTCGCAATATATCTATCAAATCGTTTCTAACTAATGGTCTACTCAATATGAATTTGTGACGCTTTATATATGAATTCAAAAGTATTTGAATCTTTCTTGAAGTT
>NW_666818.1:0-2913 GCF_000006425.1 Cryptosporidium hominis TU502
GCCTATATAATATGTTCGATTCTGTACAGAAAGTAATAATAATGCATCATATGTTGAAATATCTACTTTATAAACTTTTCCATATATTAATAATTCTGAAACATTAACTAAAAATTGATCTCCTGGAATAATTATATTACTTTGTGCTTCTGAAAATATATATGTATCTGTTAAATCTTGTCCAATATGTCTAAATACTCTTGCCTGTATATATCTTCCAACCTAAAAAAAAAGAAAAAAATGATTAATTAAATAAATTAGTAAAATGTAAATGAAAAAGAATTCTTTAATATTAAACTTACATGATCTATATTAATCTGAAATGATTTACTAACTGATATTGGTACCTCTTCATACTCAGCTTTATTACCACCAATATTTTTGGATATTCTCCATTCTATAACTTCTGGTACATATTTTAATCCTATTGAAGATATATCTTTAAATGTAATGATTCCTCCAGATTCTGCTTCTCCTATGATAGAAACAGGGAAAAACTTTGAATATTTTTCCTGTTTCTCTCTCAAAATTCTTTCTTCTTCTTCTTTATCTTGAATATTATCATCTGAAGAATTAGGAATTTCTAAACCAAAAGGTGATTCTGCTCTATATATTAACTCCAAATTACTTCTCGAGAAAAATTCCCTTTCTTGAGCTATCATCTTTTTTTCATATGAATCTAATAAATCATCCTCATTTTCTTCATCAATACTCATATTATCTTCACAAATCTTATCATTAAAATTCTTATATTCATCCAATCTTTTTAATATATGCTTACTAGTACCTATAACATATTCACCGAAATCAACAAAATCTGAAACAGGAATCTTAACTTTATCACTATGAACAATTAATCCATATATAAATGAAAAAAAGAATTCAAATGATTCACAATCTTGTTTATTTACAAATTTACATATAATTTGCATAACATCACCCAAATACTGAGATGTATACATATTTGTACTATCTAATTGTTCACTATTTGTTAAATTATCAGTTTCTTGGTCTTCTGAACCTTTTATAAACATTCTAATGCATTCATTCTTAATAGTTTGTACAAACATAATGTCTCTCTTCTTAATTCTCTTTAATAATATTCCTTCAAATCCTGTAATATGTATTTCACATGGATTATTCTTCATTTCTAATTTAAATGGACCATCATACTTATCATTAATTAACAGTTTAATTTCATAATCCGGCTCAGGGACTCTAGAGCATGGAGGAATATTTAACTTGCACCTTCTTTTAAGACTGAGTTTGTCCTTGAGAGGTATTTCAAATTTGACAACACTATCTCTTTTTTCATGTTTTTCAGGTGTATTATTATCATTCATTATATCCATCTTTTCTATCTGTTTTTTGCTTTTTTTCTCATCATTATTGCCTTCCTTTTCAAGCTCTCCTTTACCTTTACTTACTTTTATTTTTTCCTTTTCATCGCTTTTATTAGCTTTATTCTTCATTTCTTTTGTGATCTCACCCTTTTCTTTCTTTAATTTAGCTCCTCCTGAATCATTATTTACCGTATCTTTCTCAGATATATTCACTTTTTCATTGGTGTTTCCCATTTGTTTTAAATATTTACTCAAATACCTTTTTTGACTCTATTTTTTTAAAAATTTTGACACGTCATTTCCCATGCAAATAATTTAATTATATATATATATATATTTTTGACCTTTGGCGCCAACATGACTGCATATACCGGAGTACATGCATTTAGTAAATAAGGCAAATATATTAATAACAATAAAAATCATAAAATATTAATAATAATAGTAATAATAATATTTATTATTATTGTTATTGTTTTCAAATAAGAAGAAAGAGAAGATGTGAACTGATTTCTAAATCTTTCCTATCTTTTTAAAATAATTTCAAACAAGAGCTTTTAATATAGTGAGAAGAAATTTAGTAAAAATGTACTTTAGAAATAAATAAAACAAATTCAATAGAGAGGGAGGAGGGAGTAGATATTTAGATATATATATTTATATATTATATATGCAATTAGGGGACAAACTAGAAATAAAAGATCAACAAGTTATTAGTTATGTCTGAGTAAATCGGGAATTCTTATACTCAATTTGGGAATCTTTGAAGGAACATAAGCAATCACATCATGGTACTTAGCCTGACAAACTTCTCTCTTATAATATAAATTTGTTATACTGGAATCAATAGAAACTGATCTCCAGGTTACTGCTGATGTTGACTTTCCCGCCTGCTTCAAAAATAAATATTCCATGTATTTCCAACTTGAAGAATATTCCTGCTTTTTGTTAACATGGTAGTTGGTAAGATTCTTATCATAGCCAGTATTAATTGGACTATATTTGAGTAGCTTATCATTAACTAAATTGATCACCTCTTCAGAATAAAGTGATTCAATTGGAATGTTTTGTTTGAGAATAGCAATTAGATTAAAGAGAGAAACAGAATATAAAGTTGTAAAATAAGACTCACAAATTACTCTTTGCTCATATTGTTGTACTTGTAATTGGCTCTGGCTTTGGTTTAATTGGTTTTGAGGTTGTTGGGAAGAGTTTCCTGAGGAATGAAAAACCAAATGAGGAAACTTCTCTATTTGGTATTGAGAATCCATTTCAGTTAAATCATGGAGAAATTTTGCATATATGAAGCTGTTTGAACTTTGAGAAGATTCATTCATCATGATTTGTGGAGATTCAAAACCTAAAGAGTAATTTGAGGTTCTTTCATTCTTAGATTCAAGATGATGTTCTTTATGATTGTTATTGCTATCATTACTTTCCTCTACTAAATCCAAGCAAGCAATTATAGATGTAACTAAGTCATGCATTACTTTGAGTAATACTTCAAAATTTCCTATTTGATCATCTATAAGACCAAAAGAACTAAAGCTCCAAATCTCCTCCCTCATTG
>NW_666820.1:0-2921 GCF_000006425.1 Cryptosporidium hominis TU502
AGTTTCCTGTAGGGATTCCATGTCTAGATGATAGAATTGTTTTAGAGCTATGGGATGCTTATGGTGGAGGAGATGGCCCAAGACTAGTAGCTCAAACAAAGTTGAGTTTGCAAGATATCTTACAATCAGAGTTGGGTCCAACTTGGTTGCATTTCTATGGACAAACAACTGGATTGAGAGGTAGTGCAATAGATATTAAAGCTGTGGCTTTAAATTCATTTAATTCTCAAGGTAATGGTGAGCAAAGCCAATTGAGAATTCTTCCAGTAACCATTCCGAACTCAGGATTTGGAGTTTTAGGAATGTTTGATACAAAAAATGTAACATCATTTCCTTGTGTTGCATATTTAGGGCGCTTATTGGTTTCAGCAAGCCTTTCAAGAATACCAAATCCAACTCCCATTAAAACTTCAGCTCAACCTGTTGAGATTCCAAAAACGGATCCATATTTATTTTGGGCTGATATTTATGAAATTAGTGGATTAGGACTCCCTTCTGAGGTATATATTGAATTAAGTGTGGGGTCATGGACTTATTGGGTGATTCCCAACTTTCAAAAGAAAATCTCTGATTCATTTCCTTTGTGTGATAAGCTTGGAAGAGTTCCTGATCAGAGTTTTGCTTTGCCAGAAATAGATATGAGCTCAGATTTACTCATTCGAGTATATACAAAAGATGAATCCCATAGTAAACCTTTGTTTCATTCATATATTCGAATCTCTGCTAATGAAATGTTACGATATTCTTCTGATAGACCAAGATGGTATCCATTATTATCTGCAGCCCATTATGGTATTATGGTAGGACAAGATATACCTTATGATGAAGCTGCTGCTTTATCACATATTAAGCATTATGGAATGTTATTAGGATCTTTCATACTTCGAAAAAATGATCCAGAAAAACAATTTGAATATTTTATTCCATCATTATCAAATATTCAAAGACCTCCAAGAATTAAATATAACTTATGTAGATGGATCTGCAGAGCATATATTTTTCAAGCTATAAGACTTCCTGTTGTTGAATCCACTTTACCAGATTCTTTAGTTATGGTTACTTTAGGAGGTGGTACAGTTTTAACAGAAATTATCCCAAAGACAGTAAATCCAGATTGGCATGAAGCTTTAGTTTTTGATGCAGCACTTCCTGATGATCTTTCTATTGCACAGTGGTTAAATATTGCAATTTTACATGAGGATATTGTTTTAGGTTCTGCTGCAATTTCTCCTTTATATATTGGATTCATGAAAAAGAGTAGACCAGAATGGTTTGTATTACAAACACCAAGAACACCAGAATGTAAAGCAAGGATATTATGTGCATTTGAACTTGTTAAAATAGGTGATATGATGGGTAATGTCTTATTTTCTTCATTATCTAATCAGTTTGAGTTGAAAAATATTGAAAATGATCCAAATTATGATTTAATTAATAATTTTAAGGCTTGGTCAATTCCAGATGTAACTCCAAAGTATGTTCCATGCGATGTACATTTATTTCTAATTGGAATAAGATTAAGAAATCAAAATGATACAAATAATTCAATATTTTCTATGTCATCTTCATCAAAACCAATAATACAATTTGAGTTTGGTAGAGATCCAGAAAAACCAGAAAATAGATTATGGGTACAACAAGCAACACAACCAGTACATGGTGGTGATTCTGGGAATTATAATTATTTAAAAAGTTTATGTTTAAAATGTCATATACCAGCCTCTCCAATCTTTCAAACTTATATTGAAATAAGAATTCTTGAGCCAGCAAATGTATTTGGTACAAAATGTAAAGAATTTGGAACAGCTTATTTACATTTAAATCATCATCTTCCATGGATTGAAGAATATCATCAAAGATCATTAAAAACAGAATTTCAATATTTACCTCCAAAATTAGTAAATAAGAAATGGTTAAGTAGTGGTCGAAAATTTTTAAGTAAATATTATAGAGGACCATGGAAATTATGGAAAAATAAGCCTAGAGAAATATTATCTCCAAAAATAAGTATTAGAGGTGCTAATTCAGCATCATCAATTATAAAATCTTCTTCAAGATCATCACTAATATCACTACCTAGTGGTGAAATTATTGAAAATACTTCAATAAATGATGATAGTTTTGATTTTGATAATTTACGTAAAGAAATGGGTGATTTTAATGAAATTAATTCAAATAAAGGAATACAAAGAAATGGTGGAGGAGTTAATGATAATGATGATGAATTATATTGTACTCAAGGAGAATTAAATAATCGTAATCTTCAACAAAATAATAATGAAAAAAAATATGATGATCAATTTGATGATTTTTTTGATGTATTTTATGATCAATCATCATCAGTATTAGCAGATACTGGTCAATTTACTAATAATAAAAATGGTTTATTAGTTTCAGAAAATAATAAATTTGATTTAGGTATACCTAATGTAATACAGGATTTATTATTTGGTAATGATAATATAAATAAAAGTGAATCAAGTCAAAATAATAATATTAACATTAATAATTTAAATCAATTAAAAGAATTAAAACCTTTTGATTTGATGAATACTGCTGAAATATTATCAAATTATCTTCATATTGGAGAGGATGAATCATTTATTAATGATCCAACATTAAATATTCCAATACATGATTTAGAAGCATTAAATTCTTGTATATCATCAATGGAGGCTTATATTAAACCTTTGAAAAATAATCAAAAGAATATTAAGGATTATGAAGATTTAGAAAATATTAATCCATATTTAAATATGGCAAAAAGTATTAATTGGGGTGTCAAATCTCAATTATATGATTATTCTAATACAAAAAGATTGTATGGTACAAATAAAGAACAATTGGATTTATTTTTTTCTTATGGATTAAGAAAAAGTTCAGTATTATATATGATGCAGATATAGAGAGATATGGATCTT
>NW_666822.1:0-2930 GCF_000006425.1 Cryptosporidium hominis TU502
GATTTCATATTGGATAGATTTCCAGATTTTAAAAAATATGAGATTGAAGACTTTGATGGAGATTTTGAAAGAATATCAAATTTAACTCCTAAATACAATCCAGATACAGTAGATTCACCAGACTGTAATTTATGTAAAGGCTGCATTTATGATAGTATTTGTTATAATTCATTAAATCATTTAAAATGTAATTATCCAGGATTATATAGTTCATTAAGACCATTTCAAAAGGTTGGAATTCTTGTGGGTTTAAAAAAGCACGGAAGAGTATTAATAGGAGATGAAATGGGTTTGGGAAAAACTTTACAAGCTTTGTCAATAATAACGTATTTCAGACAAGAGTGGCCAGTATTAGTAATATGCCCATCTTCAATTAGGTTTCAATGGTATCAACAAGCATTAGATTGGTTATCACCAGAAATTAATAAATCAAATATAACATTAATTCGTACAAGTAATGATACATACAGTAGGAAGTCAAATATAATAATAATTTCTTATGATTTAATAACTCGAAATGAACACTTTAGATCTTTTTTTGGTAGTGATTTCCAGGTAGTAATAGCAGATGAATCTCATTTTCTCAAGAATTCAACAGCAAAAAGACACAAATGATTGTTCCTTTACTTCATAAAGCAAGAAGAGCAATTCTACTTAGCGGAACTCCTGCTTTAAATAATCCAACAGAGTTATATGAACAAATAAATGCAATAGTAAAACCAAATCCTCAATTTTACTCGGAAAAGAAGAATAAAACAAAAAGCAATAAGGAAGAATTAGGTACAAGAAAGAAAACTAAATCAAGAATAAAAAAATTAACTTCAGATAATGATTTGGATTCTAATTCAGATATAGATTCAGAAAATTCGGATAATATAAGTTTACTTAAAGCTTTTAATGGAAAAAGATTGATTAAAAATAATCCAGAAATTCAAAAACAGCCACATGTCGTTTCTCCAAAATTTCCAAGTTATTTAGATTTTGCTCAAAGGTATAGCGATACTAGAATAAACAAATTTAGCCATAGGAAAGAATTCTATGGTAGCAGAAATACGGAGGAGTTACATTTGTTCATAAGAGAATCAGTAATGATAAGACGTTTAAAAAAACAGGTTTTACACGAACTTCCTCCGAAACAAAGAAGCAAAATTCCATTAGAAATTAAAGATAAAGTCGGAATTAAAATGATTAAGGAGCTTCTTGCAGATCCTAATTGTCAAGTAGAGCTATCAAATTTTGATGAAGATGAATCATCTTCATCAATGTGCAATCTTCACAAACTTACTTGTGAAATTAAGATTAACCCTGTACAAGAATATATTGAATATTTACTAGAATATAACGATGAAAAATACGTAATATTTGGCCATCACCACGTAATGCTTGATGCTATTGAATCAGTATTATTAAAAAAAAGAAAAACAGCATGCAATTCAGGCGGGCCATTTTTATTTATTAGAATAGATGGTAAAACTCCAGGAAATAAGAGGGAAGAGTATGTGAAGGAATTTCAAAATAATGAAAATTGTAAAGTTGCCTTACTTTCAATTACAGCTTGTGGCCAAGGTTTGAATTTGACAAGTGCCGGTACTGTAATATTTGCTGAATTATATTGGGTACCAGGTACAATGTTACAGGCTGAAGATAGATGTCATAGAATAGGTACTCAATATTCATGCATTAATATACATTATCTTATTGCTGAGGAAACTTTGGATGATAAGATGTGGGGAACTTTATGTAGAAAGCAGAAGATTATGGCATCAACATTAGATGGAATAGATCAAAGAAAGAATGATATTCAACATTTTCATTTTAAACAAGGTTAAAAATGAATTTTATATAGTATATATATTGAAAATTTTTATTTTTTTAAAAAAAAAAAAAAAAAAAAAAAAGAAAAATACATTAAATTTCTTTTATTTTGTAGATTTCTCTCCAACTCTGTCAATTATAGTGACAAAACCTATTAAACAGAATAATTATAATGTATTTACAATTCTTTTTTCAACAAATGATCGAATTATAACTCGATTTTATGATTGTTTCATTATATTCGAATTTGCATTTATATAGAGGAATAATTTTCTAACGTCATATTTGAAAAAGTATTTGCACTAAAGTTAGGCGGGAAATCAGTGTGAATATTATGTTTGTCCACTTAAAATAAATATAAATGAACGAGAGAGAATAGAAAAATGAATAATAAAGTTAAATTAGTAACTAGTTAATAAATAGATATTCAATTTAAAGTTTAATTGATAATTAATTTGTCATGAAGGTATAAATGAATGGGGAAAAAGGAAATAATAGTTAATCGGCTCTGTTTTTTCTTCGTCTAATATTGTTAGAAGATATTTTATTGTCTTCATTATTTACAGTTGTTTCCTTACTTTTCTCAGAATCACTAGAATTTTTATCAGAACTTGATGTTTGATTTGCTTCTGAAGATCTTAGCTGTTCCTCTTTTTCTCTTTTTCTTATTGATGAAATAACATAAAACGCACCAACAATAGTTAAAACAGTAACAATATACATTGAATAAGTAGTAAAGTCATCCATTTCTTCTGGTCTATAGAAATAAGCTTTCCATAAAGCAGCTGAAGTTGCTGCTCCAATTGCTACCATACTTACATAATTAATATCATCAGACTCTGTTGAGGAAAGAGGATCAGCATCGATCATACCGTACAAGTTCCATATATCAGCAGTTCTTGTGTTATTTGTTGTTTGGATTGTTTTTTCTTCAATTTCCTCTGTTTTACTTTTATTATTATTTTCGTTATTTGAATTTGTCATTTTTATTTAATTTAAAATTTAAAAAATTAATAAAAAATAATGAAAACGTAAAGTATATCTATAACTTGAACAGAAATCGTATAAATTTGAATTAAATATTCCTTCAAAGAAAATTTTTATTTTATATTTAA
>NW_666823.1:0-2952 GCF_000006425.1 Cryptosporidium hominis TU502
CAAGCAAAACTTAGAATTGTAACAACAACTTAATATATAATTAAATTATAATCTTAAAATTATGTTATATATATGAAAAAATAAACGTAAATATACTTTAATCATTTTTATTATTTGAATTTTTTGGCTTTTTTAAAACCTTTTGCATCTTTTTTTTCTTTCTCTTTTCAGATTTCTTACTTGTAGATTCAATATAACTCATTATTCTTGATTCTCTTTGCATGCTAAATTCCCTTTTTTCCTTCTCCTCTAAATATTCCTCTTCCATTTTGTTTAGCCGTTCTTCTTCTATTTGTTTTATTTTTCTATAAGAGTGAAAAAAATTACTCCCTGCTGCTGAACTACAGCTTCCAACATTACGGATTCTCTCAAAAGTTTCTTTATCATCAACAGAATCCTCTTCTTGTTCATTTTTCACTTTTGTTTTTTGAACTTCAACTTTCTTTCCAGTAGATAATAGAACAACTTCAGTATCTAAATTGTTCAAACTCTCTATCTTTGAATTCATTGTATTGTTATTTAAGCATTTTTAAAACTGAAATTTAGCTTTAATGTCAAATATTTCAATAATTAAATTAGTAAAAATTCCGCTTAATATTATGCTTAGCGCTAATTATTTTTTTTTTGCATAATATTAACAGTTAAATAAAGAGAAAGTAACTAAAATCAATATATTAATTATACATACATGAAAAATATGTCAGTTAATTTAAACTAATTTCTTTGATATTTGTATTTCAAGAGCTATTATTCATTTTATTATATTTGGATGCATTATAATTCGTTATATTCAACTTATAATTTCTAAAATTTCATGAATGAATTTTATCTGGTTATTCCTATGCCAATAATATTAATCTAATTGAACAACTNAAAGTATTTATTTAATTAATATAGCTGAATTATATAAATAGATTATCCGCCACGTAAATTACTAAATAATATATAATAAAAGTCTCTAATAAAAAGATCAAAATAGTCAAATTGATCAATATTCATATAAATAAATTTTAAGGAAATAAGAGGCATGGAGAAAGAATTTTGAATTGACTTTTGTTTTATGCACGTTTTCTACTAAATTCCGAGGATATAAAAAAAAATTAATTATAAATTTATAAATAAATTCTATTGCATGCAATATGGCCATTGAGAAGAGGCGGCAACATGCAAACAAGTAATTTTGCTTATTTTATTTTTCTCAAACACCTTTTATTTTCTTTTTTTTTTTCTTTTGAAACTTTCTAGATTGATAAAAAAGAAGAATATATTATTAATATTAGAAATCAATTTATGGACTCTATAGCTTTATAATAGTAAAATAATCTAAAAAATTAATATCAGAAAAGAATAAGAATACAGTAAGAAATTACTATTATTTCTTATTTATAATGAATTTAGTAATAGAGATTTGATCAAACTTTCAACAACTCAGCAACATTAAGCAGATTATATATTCACTTCCGAGTGCTGAAATTAATGTACACACAAATTGAATAAAAATACAAGATTTACAATAAATTTGTGTAAATTCTTTTTGAATTCTTTTTTTTTTTATTCTAAACATATATAAATACAAAATACATGAATAAGTTCAATTTTGGAAAAGCTATAAATAAATGACAATGAATTTAGAGTCAGGAAAAATATTTGTTGGTGGGCTTTCTCAACAAGTAACTTCATCAATTTTGATGGAATACTTTTTGCAATTTGGTGTAATATTGGATGCTGTAGTAATGTATGACAATGTAAGTGGAAGAAGCAGAGGTTTTGGATTCGTAACTTTTAAGGATCCAAAAACTGTTGAGATTGTTCAGAATATTACCCCGCATATAATAATGGGCAAAATTGTGGACTGCAAAAGAGCTTCACCTAGAAATACCAATTTGATGATCAAAGAGTATTTTGAAGACATAACGGAAAATGAAAATACACCAGAAAATTATAACAATGCTTTTACAAAGGGAATTAAGAATGTTAGTAAAATTTTTGTTGGTGGGCTTCCTGACCTCACTTTGGAAGAATTTAAAATATATTTTCAAAGATTTGGAAATATTAAGGATGCAGTACTCATTACTGACAAAAATAATGGACGTCCTAGAGGTTTCGGATTTGTAACATTTGAGAGTGTTGATGCAGTAAATAACGTTACCAAATTTTATAGTAATCATTATCTTAAAGGGAAGTGGGTTGAGTGTAAGAGGGCCTTACCTAGAGATGGGATATAAGTTTAAAGCTTCAAATGAATGTATTTAATCGTAATATTCATTTTTATAATGCAATTAGCTGGGATGAATACCATTTGGTTGTATTACATCAAGTAGTGATTCTTAGAATAAAACATAAAATCTGTCAGTTTTGCATTGGCATTACCAATAATAATAAATGTTGTGATTAAATGATTAAGCGAAGAAAATGTCAGTGTATTGCATTGACAAAGAGAATTGTGAAAGAAAATAATATATAAATAATTTCAAAACCTATAAAGTTTTTCAAATATTCTGAATATGTTCAGAACTACCTAAATCTTTAACTTTTTCAGTAGTAGCTTGCTCCACAATTGAATGTGCATGAAACATCTTATCCATACATCTAGAAAGACATTGATGGTCAAATCTATTTAAAGGGGAGTGCGATTTCTTGCTTTGAAAGCATTGTTCAAAACAGACTTTTCTTACTTCCTAAGAGTAATTCAAATAAAAAGTGAACATTTGATGTAAATACAAATTGGTAAATAACAACAATGCAGTGTTTCTTGCTAACAAATAAATTGTTGTGGTTAGTTTTATTAAAATACGTTCATTTATTTCAAATATTTGGAATTTCAATCACTTGATATATATATGTGAATATATTTTACGTGTGATCACTGTTATTGAAAAAGAGAGCGATATATCATAAGAAAAAAAAAATATTCAAGAGACTTTTTTTCTTTATTTTTATGCTTTCTTATTC
>NW_666834.1:0-3084 GCF_000006425.1 Cryptosporidium hominis TU502
ATTTTCAAAAGAATCACAATGTTCATTAAAATCTTGGCAATTACTATCAATATCACTTTTATCATCATGATTATTTGTATTATCATAATGAATAATAGATAAAAATAAGTCATCAGACCCAATAATATTTGACATATAGTTGAAGTAATCTTCATACTTATTATTATCCAATATAAAATTAGCATTCCAAGGATATTGAACTAGATATATTTTCCTAAAACAATTATTAAAATTAGGAATTTGAAAGAATTCATGATTATGAATAAACTCGGTATCTTGAAATAATTCTTTAAAATGAATAGATTTTATATAATAATCGTGACAAGGTCCTCTTTGTAAAAATAGTTCCTTTGAAAGTAATTTGGGACATAGCTGAATTTTTTGATTAAATATTGTAAAATCTTCACAATTTTGGATAATAACATCAGATAAAACGAAAATTGTATCTTTATTTAGCCAAGAATTCCAATGAATAATTTTCTCTTTTGTTATTTGAATCTCTACTTTAGAATGATCATTATTTTGGTCAAAAATTTTGACCAATTTCTGACTAGAAAGCGACAAACTTAACAATACTCTCGCAACCTCAATCATTGGCAAACACGTATAATCAACTAAATCTCCCAATGTAATTTCCTGACCTTCTTTAAATTCACCCATTTTTAGCAAAATGATAGAAACTGACAATGAAGAAATGACAGTAAAGTTGACTAATTCACCAATTACTTCTTTTTTATTAATTAAAACTTTTGCCTTAAAACCTTTGGCTTCCAAAACTACAAATCCATTCTCCCAAAGCCAATTAATCTTTCTATGGGGGAATTCTTTTTTATATTCAGACTCAAATCTTGAAATTTCTTTCTTAATCTTTTCTGGTATATTCACATCCTTGTAATCTTTATTATTACAATAACCATAAAAAAATTCCACGGAATTTGTCTTCTGACTAATCTCATTATCAAAAGAAGATCTGCTCATAACTACTGGAGTTAGTACATAGTTATTCATTTTTCTCCAATTAAAACTACTTGTTAAAAATACTTGAAATTCATGATTTATTTTCCTTCTGGAAAACATTGATCTCAAAAAATCCTCCAGCAAAGACCTCAAGCTGTTTAATGATACATTCATTGAATCCCCAACTATTCGATCATCATTCAAATAAGATTTGTTTGCTTTCTCATTCTCGTAACCCTCTACACTCAAATTTCCTGGAAATGTCTCCATCCAACAACTTCGATCATTCTCAATTGCTGAAAGTAAGTCATTAATCCCCGCCTCTCCACCCAAATAATTAAAGTCTCCATCTACCCCTCTACTCTTCTCCAAACAAAGTAATACAAAATGCTCCAAACAAACTTGTAACCCTATGCATGCAATTTCCCGCGCATTTGTCAAATTTGGGTTGGCGCCTAACATATTTATATTTAGTAATCTTTTACAAAGTCTGTCTTTGTATAATGAGATTATTACTTCAAAGTTTGGAAGTAGTTTAATTAAAGAAACGCTATTGATTATATTGTTAATGAGAATATTGCAAATCTTTGAGAAGTCTTTGGATTCAATAATCTTCTCAATAATTAATATTCCATTCGAAATTATCTCTTCGATTTCATTCAATTCCTGGTAATTCAAGTGCCTAATTACAAGGAATTTATTAAACCAATCAAAAACAAACTTTGAAAAAACCCTTAGAGTTGATTTCTTCTGTAGTTGTGGTTTTCCTTGAATACCGATTGAAAACCCACCACAATTTGAGCTATTTATACAATTAATAAGCTTTCCATCATTGAAAAGGGAAAAAATACTGTGAATTTGAATTATTCTATTGTCAATAAAAGAAGCTATCCATGCGGAAAGCATGAATAAAACTAAATTGTAATTGTTTGGAGAAATTGAGTTTTGGAGATGTAATATAAGTCCATCATAAAATGCTCTATGTATTATCTTTTTTAGTACTTTGTCATTTTCAAAAGAAATCTTGACAAATCTTCTATATCTTTTCAACATTGATAGTATTATTTGAATACTAAGAAATCTATCACTCATTCTTATTGAGTTATTCTTCTCGCTCTTTAATAAATCATCATTCTCAATTTTCATTACTTTCCAGACGTCTTCTATTATTGATTCATATATTACATAAGCTAAATATACAAAACAAGACTGTCTGGATGAGCCAGTAGAAATTGATTTATTATTTGATCCATTTTGGTTGTTTGTGCTTGTTCCTATTGAACTTGATAGTTTTGAAATATCTATTTGAAGATTTCCTATTGGAAATTCTAACTTCTTGTGGCGATTACAAGTCTCAGATTTTAATAATATCTTATTCAAAATATTATGAGAGTTTGATCTTAAAGTATCCTTTAAGAATAACAAGTAAATTGATCTTAATGCACAGTAATTATCATTATTAATATAAGATCTAATACTTCCCTTGAATAAAGAACAAAATTTTAGATTCTTATTTCTATCTAATAATTCCACATCATTACCATTCATCTCTTTCTTATTTAGAAATATTATACCACAAACACTCTGTTTATATGATTCCAACAGCTTTCTCGATAAAAAGTAAAACAATACGCTCTCCAAAAGTTTAAAAAATCCTGCATGAGATCTTTTTGGAAAGATTTTCACAACTCTTTTTTCTTCGTTTAATAAAATACTGTTGACCAACATACAACTTTGCTTCAAATCTAAAAATCCAAATAAACCATCAAGTCTATTATAATAGTAATATAAAGTTCCTCTTAAAAATGGTTCTTCTACAGTATTCTTATATACTGTTTGATCGATTTCTTCCTGTGGAAACCAAAATAATCCAGAAATCTTACAACTTTTATTTAAACCTAAAAGGTTTTCTTCTAAATCTCTATATGGATCTATTGTTATTGATGTTCTATTTAACCCTGTTACTCTTTTCTCAATCTTAAAATTGGGAACTCGAGTCATTTTAACTTTATTATCCAAAAAACAAGATGAATATGAAGAAGAGGAGGAAGATGATGTATTACCAAATCTGGAAACCAAATAGTCATCATAAATCCCCGAAGTATTTGTCCTTTTTAGAAAAATCTT
>NW_666838.1:0-3112 GCF_000006425.1 Cryptosporidium hominis TU502
TTTAATTAAATTATTTTATTTATATTTTTTTTTTTGGAAATATAATTAAAAAAGAAAAGAAAAAAAAAAAATTCTCGTATTATTGTGACTATATTAATGTTTTTTATTATTATAGGATTATAAATACCCTAATAAATGCAAGATTCAGATAAATTAATAGTTTTATTTATAAAGAATCTAATATTAATAATTTGAATTTATTATGTAAATTACATATAATTAATTAATTTTTTTAAATATGGACCAAAGAACAAAATTCAGAAATGGATTAAACTATATTAATGTTAATAATAAATATAATGAAATATCCAGAAATATGAATGGTAATGAATATATGAATAGCTATTATGCAGATGATTATATAGATTTACCACAAAATAGTAGAAAAAGAACTTATTATGAAAGTAGAAGAACAGGAATTAAACATAGAAAGAATGAAATAAACAATACATACTCTGGAAATAGAAATATTATTAATAATTCAAATTCTGGTATTAATACTTCTAGAATAAATTTAATGCCAGAATATGAATATGAAACACTATATGTTGCATCCACAGAAAAACAATTAGACAATATAAATTATAGTAATGATGGTAATGGTTACTATCAAAAAAGATATTATGGAAATAATAATAACAATATAAATATGAATATGAATATAAATACTAATAATTGTGATAATAATAATGATAACAATCACGATATAACAAATTATGGATTAAAACCTGGATATAATATTATGTTACATAGTAAAAATGTTAATAATAATATTAATGGTAATTATTATCATAAGTATTATGATAATAGTGAAATTAAGAAAAGAAGAGGATTAAGTAGTGCAAGTGGAATGTTAAAATATAAAGATATAGGAATTAATGAATATAGATCATATGATTCTCGTGGTTCTTCAATTACATATTATAATAATTCTAATAAAAAAGTTAGATATTCAGATGATTCATTAGATTATTCTCAAGATAATGAATTATCTAGAGAATATCGTAATAGAAATAATAATAATAATAATAACAACAGTAATAATAATAATATGAATATTATTAATAATAATAATAATACAAATTCAGATGAAATAGAACATTTTCAATGGTATGTTGGACAATATTTAACTTCAAGATATCGTATATTAGATATTATAGGAGAAGGTACTTTTGGAAGAGTTTTTGAATGTGAAGATTTAAAAAGAAAAAGAAAAGTTGCAATAAAGGTAATAAGAGATGTACAAAGATATACATCAGCAGCAAAAATTGAAGCAGAAATTCTTAGAGATATTAATATGGAAGATAAATTTGGTGAATATTCATATTGCGTTATGTTATATAATGCATTTTTATTTAATAACTCAAATATGTGTCTTGTATTTGAAAAACTTGGACCAAGTTTATTTGATTTTTTAGATGGTAATTGTTCAAGAGGATTCTTTCTTGCTGATATTCAGAATATTTCAGAACAATTTTTATTAGCTTTATCTTTTTTAAGAAAGATGAAATTAACTCATACTGATCTTAAACTTGAGAATATATTATTTACTGATAATAATTATATATGGGTAAATGCTCCAAGACATCCTGGTGCATTAATTAGAAGACCAGTACGTCCTGAAATTAGATTGATCGATTTTGGTGCAGCAACTTATGAACATGATTATCATGGTAGTGTTATTAATACAAGACAATATAGAGCTCCTGAAGTAATTTTAGATTTAGGATGGGATATGTCTAGTGATATGTGGGGTTTTGGTTGTATTTTAATGGAACTTTATACAGGTGTATTACTATTTAAAACTCATGAACATATGGAACATTTAGCTATGGTTGAAAGAATTATTGAACCATTTCCTGATTACATGCTTAAAAAAGCTTATAATAGTAGTAAATCTGGGAAAAAATATGTTAATAGATTAAAAATCAGTAATAATATTAACCACCACCAAAATGAAGAGTATAAATATGTTTTAAATTGGCCAGAAGGAAGTTCAAGCAATACTTCTATTAAAAGAGTGAATGACTGTAGACCTCTTGAGAATTTAGTACATAAAAAGCATATTATGTTAGCCAAATTTATTAGATATATTTTGAGACCAGATCCTAATTTAAGACCTACCCCTGAAATGGCTCTAAGACATGAATTTTTCAGATATAAATTTGAAGAAGAAATTTAATTCGAAACAAAATTATTATTATTTTTTTAATGCAAGGTATTACATTATTGATTTTTTATTATTATTATTAGAAGGAATTTTAGATGAAATTACACTAATCAATTTGATTATTTCTTCTCTGTTTTATTTCCACTTGTATTTATATTTTATATGATATTATCTAATTCATTTTGGCGCCAAACGTAATTTTTATTATTAATATAAAAATATTTCATAGTTGGAGGTATTAAGAGTCTAAATTTACATTTTGGATGATTTTTTTTTCCCTTAATAGATTAATTAAATTAAAATTATTAACATTAAAAGGAGTTGAGAAAATTTATTTATAAATTTGATAATATATTTATCTCCATGATATAAATTTGAATTATTTTATAGTANAGAATATTAAGAGAATAAATATAACTCAAAATTAATTTAAATTAAGTTAATTTTGAAAGAAAAAAAAATTATTATTAAAATTGATTTGTAATTAATTAAACANAATTTCTAATTTAAGTAAGAAGGAGAAGATATAAAATAATATTTAATATAAGTTAGTTAATATTATTTAGTTTATAACTGATACATTTAAATGTAAAATGTCGAAGAATTATTTTGATAAATTGAATAGTGGAGGATTACATTCAGCAATGCCATTTTCTTCAAATATTGGTATAAATTTGCTTCAAAAAATGGGTTGGACAGAAGGAAAAGGCCTTGGAAAAGAAGAAGTAGGAATGCAAGAATGTATTCAAATAAAAAAAAAGAGTGATAATTTAGGACTTGGTGCAAAAGTTACAAGAGAATCTTCTCAAGATTGGTCAGATTGGTGGAAAGATGCATATAATAATGTTGCAAATAAATTGTCAACAAATATTAATGATTCTAGATATGAAGATTTAAATTCAGATGACCTTTCTACTGATAGTGAGGATGAAAGCCAATCAA
>NW_666844.1:0-3190 GCF_000006425.1 Cryptosporidium hominis TU502
TTGAATAATAAACCAAGTGGAATATAAGATAAATTTATTTTATGTTTTTCTAAATAATAAAAATATCTCTTTGAGATTTATCATCAGACTGAAATTCTATAAAATTCATATGAATTAAAAAAAAAAACGAGTGAATCTAATAAAGAAAATAAAGCTAAAAAGGCCAGAAGTACAGGTCAAAGAATCAGAGATATTAAAAGATTATTATAAAATAAGAAATTTCACATTTCTGACAGAAAAGAAGATCGAATTAGAAGAGGAAGCAAAAGCTTTAAAAGATGCAATATCCAAGAATAATAGCTCATATAAGAAGAAGCTTAATAAATATCTTCAATATAAGAAGAATAAGCAAAAGACTATGAGATTTGTTGAACTTGTTAAAGTTAAAAGGAAAATTAATCAACTCCAAAAAGTCTTGGTAGAAATCTTAAGAAATAATGAAATTGAAGAAGAAACACAACAAGATGAAAATAATAATGATATTGATAATGTAGAAGGAAATCCAAAAGAATGTTTGGATTTAAGTTTTTCAGAAAATGATACAGTTAGAGATAAAATTTTGAAAATTAAATCAAAAATATTAGTTTACAAAAGATATGAAGATTACATAAGATTACTTCCATTTTTTAAAGAAAGGAAATATATTCCTTTATTTTCAAATACAGAATTGGATTCTGAGATGATTAAAAGAAGAGAAGAATATATTAATGATGTTCAAGAACTTAAGGAAGAGCTTAGAAGAAAGAAGATTAAGACTTCAGAAACTAATAATATGTCATTGAAAGATTCATTTCTTGCTCAGGATGATAGTGATGATTTAGAATGTGATCAGAATATTAATAAGGAATATGATACTTTGAAAAGACCAATAAAAAAGATTGAATATATGATTGGAGGCAATCAAACAAGAAACAGTAGTAATACAAAGAAAAGCTCTAATAAGATAAATGTTAAGAAAGACAAAGATAAATACAAAAACAAATCAAACTCTAACAACTACCCAATATCTGAATCAGAAACAAAGACGAAGATTAAGCCATCAAATAGTCATGTTATCTTTTCAGATTCTGATTAAAAAGTTTGGTTGGGTTTTGAAATAAAGATACCTAATTTTATATATGTTTAATGCGGTTACTTGTTTGTACGAATATATAACCTTAGACTTTGAAATATTTACAATTAAGATAAAATTCCCCAATTTAGTTATAATTATTTTATTTGATATTAAAAAAGACTTGAATTGCTGTGTATAGATTCACTAGAAGTTTAAATTGGATTAAATTATTTCATTGTTTTTCTTTCCTCTTTTTTTAAATCTTCTCCAAAGTTTCAACTCCCAATAAATCAAGTCCTTTTAAAAGAATTTGTTTTGTTAAGAAACAAAGTAAAAGCCTACTTTGTTCAAGTTGCTGTTCTTCTAATCCAATAATTCTGCACTCAGTATAAAATTGTGCAAAACTCTCGGACAATTCATAACAATAATCAGCAAGTCTATTGGGGAAGAAATCATTCAAAATTCCATCAAAAACTTCAGGGAATCTGAGTAACTGAATAGACAATTTTCGTTCAACATTATTAGAAATCTTAAGCTTAAAGTTTGAAACTTTCTGTTTAATTACCATATTATCATCAGATTGAATAAATTCAACTTTTCTAAAGATTGCACAAATTCTTGCATATGCATATAGTAAATAAACTGCAGTATTACCTTTTGGATCTAACATTCGATCAAATGAAAATCTGTAATTAGTAAGTCTATTTTGCTTCAAATCAAAGTATTTAATAGCTGCATGGCCAATAGTATTTGCCATTAAATCCAAGTTAGAATCATCAATATCTGGATGATCAACTTCAACATCTGTATTTGATTTAATTGTTTGGTCAGATCTTCTTTGATTTCTTCTGTCAACTAATTCTTTCTTTGCTCTAGCAACACCTTCGTCAATAAGTTCAGTTAATTTGACAACATCACCACTTCTTGTTTTAAACTTTTTTCCATCTTCTCCTTGAATAACTCCAAATCCAATGAAAAATAGTCTTGTATTAGAAGGATCATGCCATCCCATAGTTTCAGCAACGTCAAAAAGTTTCATAAAATGTTCTTCTTGGCCCATATCAGTAGTGTAGACAACCCAATCAGCATCTAGAGTGATTAATCTATGGTGAATTGCAGCTAAATCTGTTGAATCATATCCATATCCTCCATCACTTTTAACAGCCATTAAAGGTATTTCATTAATTTTAGTATAAACACACTGAGCTCCATTATCAAGCTTAAGAATACCTTTTTCATCCAACATTTTAACCACCCCGGGGATCATATCATTATAATAACTTTCACCAAATTCCTCAAGACGAACTCCAAGTCGATCGTAAATTTTCTGAAATTCAACTCGGCTAACCTCACAAATCTTTTTCCAAGCAATCAAAGCATCTTGATCACCCCCTTGTAACTTAACAACATTCTGTTGGCTCCTTAACTTAAATTGTGGATCAGTATCAAACCTTTTCTTTGAGTTCTTATAGAATTCTTGTAAATCTGATATTTCTGGTAAATTTTCAACAAAAGTGGGATATTCTTCCTTTAAATATTCAATAAGCATACCAAATTGAGTACCCCAATCTCCAACATGATTAACTCTTAATACTTCAAATCCTAAATATTCAAGAATTCTAGATGTTGTATCACCAATGATTGTAGATCTTAAGTGTCCCACATGCATTTCTTTGGCAATATTTGGTGATGAGAAATCTACAATTACTTTTGGAGTTTTTCTTCCACTTTTGCAGTGGAATTTCATTGTTGGGGTTACTTTTATCTCATCCATTTCTTGTAATTTAGATAAATTATTTTGAATAAATTCATCTGATAACTTTACTGTAATAAATCCTTGTGGGGCAACTTCTATGGATTTAAAATTTATTGACAAATTACCATTTGTCTCAATATAGTCTTTAATCTCATTCCATGGTCTCTGGGCTTTTTATTTCTCTAATTACCTTTAATTGCGAGAAATGTCATACACTATTAACTGATATCTCCAAGTTGGATTGATATGCAATATGCTCNTCACAACTCTGAAAACAGTCTATACTCATGATGATGNTGACATATTGGGATTTCATGATACTATACCANCATTAGATCCTAAATCAGCACTTCATGACCCTATCTACTTATATCAGCAAT
>NW_666857.1:0-3337 GCF_000006425.1 Cryptosporidium hominis TU502
GTGTTATGAATGGTTTAGATGATGAAAATAAGAATCTAATAACTTCTAGAAAATCTCATGGAAAACTTTTAGATCTTGAGAGAATATATCAAGAACAGAGTTTGAATTTAAATTTAAACACAAAAGTAGTACTTCCTCAAGGATCTGAACGTATAGAAAATGCTGATTATGATTCTATTACTATTCCTCCATCGAAAAGACAAATTAAGGAAAAGCAAAAATTAATTTCTATTGAAGAACTTCCAGAGTGGAGTAGGGAATGCTTTAGATGTGTATCAGTATCATATTTGAATGAAATTCAAAGTAGAGTTTTTGAGACAGCTTTTAAAGATTTTGAAGAAAATTTGTTAGTTTGTGCTCCAACAGGATCAGGTAAGACTAACATTGCCATGCTTTGCATTTTGAATATAATTTCACAATTTATTGAGCCTCAAAATAATGGAAAATTTACATTGGACACTTCCAAATTCAAAATTGTATATGTATCACCAATGAAAGCTTTGGTATCGGAACAAGTTGAATCCTTAAGAATTCGACTAAGACCTCTTGGGATTCTAGTAAATGAGATGACAGGTGATACACGAATTAGTAGATCACTTATGGAAATGACCCAAGTATTCATTACTACACCAGAGAAATTTGATGTTGTCACTAGAAAATCTACTGATGGTCTTTCTGAAAAACTTAAGTTAATCATATTTGATGAGGTTCATATGTTACACGACTCCAGGGGATCAATATTAGAAGGAATTGTTGCAAGATTTAAGAAAAGTTTTACAAGATTAGTGGGATTGTCAGCAACATTACCAAATTTTATAGATGTTGCAGAATTCCTAAATGTTAATCCAAAAAGAGGTCTTTATCATTTTCGGTCCAGAATTCAGACCTGTTCCTCTTTTACAAACATTTATTGGTATTAAAGCAAAGAAAGGGTTCAAGAAGTTGCAATTAATGAATACCCTTGGATATGATACAGGCATTGAAGATTTAACAAATCATCCAATTTTGGGTTTTTGCTCATTCCAGAAAAGATACAATTCATACTGCAAAATACATTAGAGATACTGCAACAGAAAATGGAATGCTTAATTTGTTCTTTTCTGGAAACAATAATGTTTCCAGAGAAATCATTTTGGATGAAGTCAATAATATCAAATCGAATAATCTTAAAGAAATATTACCTTGTGGAATTGGTATTCATCATGCAGGATTAGTAAGATCTGATAGAAAAGTAGTTGAAGACTTATTTTCTGATGGACATATTAAAGTTCTAGTTACCACAGCAACTTTAGCTTGGGGTGTAAATTTACCAGCTCATACTGTAATTATTAAAGGGACTCAAATTTATCAACCAGAAAGAGGAGAATGGACAGAACTTTCACCTTTGGATATGTTACAAATGATTGGAAGAGGAGGTAGGCCTCAATACGATAATAATGGCCATGGAATTGTTATAACAGATTTTGATCATTTAACTTATTATCTTTCTTTGCTGAATCAACAGCTTAATATAGAATCTCAATTAATTCCAAAATTACCAGATCTTATTAATGCTGAGATATCTCTTGGTAATGTTCAAAATAAAAGAGATGCTCTTGATTGGATTAAAAAGACTTTCTTGTACATTCGAATAATTAGAAATCCAAGTTTGTATGGTCTTGATATTGATGAAATTATTGACAAATCCAAACAAGATAAGGATTTAGCTGCTGAAAATAAGGATGCTTTAGAAGAAGAAAGAGATCTAGCATTTAAGAATGCAGTTGAGTCTTATTTAATAAAATTGGTAGAAACAGCTCTTGATAGATTAGAGACTTGCAAGCTGATTCAATACAACCATAAAGATGGGCATGTTGGATCATTAATGCTTGGAAGAATTTCTTCTCATTTCTATTTATCACCAGAAACAATTCAAGATCTTGATAAGCAATTACTTCCAAATTTATCTGAAATTCAACTTTTCAGATTATTTTCAACTTGTAAAGAATTCAAATTTCTTCTTGTTAGAAATGAAGAAAAGATTGAATTGGAGAAGTTGGTGGATAAAGTTCCGATACCTATACAAGGAGTAGGATCCAGCAATGTTGATGGTAATGATAATATTGGCAATATGGTTGATCTTGATACTTTTACTAAAGTTAATGTTTTACTTCAACTTTATATAACAGGGTCAAGATGGATAACGCAAAAACTAACTCTTCTCTCTGATCTTCATNNTATGCTCAAATCTGCTNCCAGAATATTTAGAGCTATTTTTAACTTGGCCATTAAAAGAAGGTGGTCAACATTGGCTAGAAGATCACTTAAGATTGCAACAGTAAGTTAAAATAGTGAATGAATTATTAACCTGATGTAAATTATGTTAATAATATGATGATAAAACGTTTAAAATTCTTGTCACTACCATTGAAATATTCATATTATTATATGAATTTTGAAAATAAATAAACGTAAAAATCTGATTAATCAAATTTATCATATTTCTGAATGGTTTAATAATTTATCACAATAATTCTTTCTTTAATTAATCTATTTTTTAGATGATAGAAAGAAGATCTTGGGAGGCTATGCTACCTTTAAGACAATTTAAAGGTATTTCCGAAGAAGTTGTTAAAAGATTAGAAAAGAAAGACATTAACTGGAATACTTACTACAGCTTTACCAGTAATCAATTGGGTGAAATGCTCAAATCTTCTAAATTAGGTAAGTTTTTCAATTTTGCTAATTCCACATCTTTTGCATTATTTCCAATATAATTTAATAATTAATATTGGAGCACAATTTCCCGCCAAATTTTGCATGAAAATGAATTTTGTAAAGATGATGACAAAAAAAAAACAAAATGACAAGCATATGTCTGAAAGACATAAATTTAAAAATCATGGTAAAATGGATTGATTAGTTATTGAAGTGTTGCCAGTACTTCTTGATTAAAAGATGGAAAGCTGCATTTTCAGTAACAATGAAGAAATTTAATCATGATTTTTATTTTTTTATATTGATGTTAAAGTTTTTTTATATTGGTCTGATTTATTCAAATTAATTCTTTGCATGCAGTTATAAATTCATTCAGGCGGGAAAGCTTGATGCAGTATGTGGGATAGTTAAAAGGTTAATAAGAAATTACTAATTATTTAAAATAGGTCCCGTTTTATATAATTTGATAAGAAAAATACCAAGATTGGAGATATCTGGAAATATCTTCCCAATTGACTCGAAAATTTTACAGCTAGATTTGGTTATTAAATCTAATTTTATATGGGATAATAAGATTCATGGTCAATCGATGACAGGAGATATTAATACAGATGAAATAAATACTGGTGAGACATTCTGG
>NW_666858.1:0-3337 GCF_000006425.1 Cryptosporidium hominis TU502
TTGATTCTATTGAATTTAAAACAATTTCTTTATTAATTTTACCAGTAGAAGCAGAACTATTGTTCTCACTGTCTATTAAGAAATCTGGTTTATTTTCATTTTGAAGATTACTATTATTGTTATGATTACTATTACTTTTCATATTCATGCTCATTTTTAATTTTTCTAATAATTTATTATTTTCACTGATTGCTGTTGAAATTTTTTCAATAACACCATCACTTTGTTTTCTTGTAATATCAAATACTTTAGAAGCATAATCATTATCATCGTTTACCATTCCAAGAATTTTTCTTTGTTGTTCTTCTAAAGCTGTTCTTGAAATTGATGGTTTAACTTTAGTTTGTTGATAACTTTCTTCTTTATTCAATACATCTGAGAACTTTTCTTGAAATTCTCTGGTGTTACTTGCCATTTTTTCTTGAAATATTTGTTTAATACTTTTAGTGTTATTTATTTCATTTTTTTCATTTACATTTTCCGGGTTATTTTCATTCTTTGATGACTTTTCAATAAAGTTATTTTCGTCATATATCTTCAAAATCTCAAGTTCTTTTTCTAATCCAGTAAACATTTCATCTATTCCAGTTTCTCCCACAGCTTGATTTACTTTTCCATTTAAATGATAACGATTTTTGTTATAATTGTTTTGATCGTTAGGAGTATTAACATTCTGTTTATTATTTATCTTTTTTTCACTTGGATGATTACGATTTTTAAAATCGTAAGTATATCCTATATCATATTCTGATACTTCTTCAATATTATCTTCATATAAATTATTTACTGTATTATCAGTAACAATTTCTTTTTCTTTATCTTGTAAATATTCATACATTGAACCAACAACATAATCATCATCATCATTATCATCAATATTATTATTATTAAGATAACTTTCATGATGAATGTTATTATTTTCTACCAACTTTTTTTTACTATTAGCATTAATCATATTAGATTCATTGATTATTGCCTCTATTCTTGCCAAATTATCACTACTAGATTTTGAAGTATTATTAATATTGAAGTTTTTACTTTTGACCATATTTGCATGTAATGATACATCATTTTCACTATTTTCATAGTCGTAATCATCAATTTGTTCTATTTCATGCTCTTCCTCTTGTATTTCGTCGATTAAATCTTCAGAAGGATTAACTTCGCAATTACTCATTGTCCAATTCAATGGATAATCATCTTTATATGTTAATTCATCCAATAATTCAAGATTTATTGGTTGATATGGACCGTAAACTGCTAATCTATTAGAACTGTATGATGTAACATCATAATTACTGTCAATTTGTTGTGTTAATAAATTATATAATATATCAATTTGTAGCAATAATACATATGGAGAAAAATTCTCCATATATAAACTTGAAAGTGGTACGAGTATAAATGGTATTTCAGAATCTGTAATATTAGCCATCACTTCATCATCACCTTCATTTTCATTATTTAAAAAACTATTATCAAATTTTGTATTTGAAGTATTATGATTGACAATTGATAATTCTTTCTGTATACTCAAATATTTATGAATAGTCTGAAAAGAATAGTAAACAATTTCATGATTCCATTTAAATTCTTGCAATGTTTTTGGAACGTAATACATTTGACATAAGATTGCAGTATCAATCCACCCCATTTGATATAAAAGTACCATAATTAACATAAATCCATTTGAAGTAATATCGCATTGTAATGGATTAATATATTTTGGTTCAAAATGTTTGACATGATTATTTTTAACATTATTCTTTTGTCCCATTTTAATGTAGTTATAACTATTAAAATCAATATACCCTTTTTCTTGCTCTTCTTCTCTTTCATTAAGATGATTACTTTTTACTTTATCTCTATTTTCCATTTCTTCTATATTTAAACTCAAATATTGTCCCCAACTTTCTGCTCTTTCCAATAAGTTCTCATCTTCTGTATGATTAAGATTCTTCTTCATAATCATTTTATAAAAATTCTCTTTTGTTTCATTTGTCAATGATAAACCATGCAACATCAAATACTTGTTCACGTTTTCTATAATTATTTTTGAATTTATTCGTAAATATGGAATTAAATAATGATGAAATATTGTGCTAATAAATCTAATCACACTCCCTTTATTCATATCATATATTTCTTCAGCTGCTATTAATTCATTATTTCCATTTAAATATTCAGGTAATTTACTCTTTTCTGGAGGATTTAATATAAAATTTAGACATAAATTAATATTATTAAGTGCTTGAGATCTGTTTAATGGTCTTTTATAAATCAATAAATCACCTTCAGTATTATTATACCCATATAAACTTGACCATTGTTTTAATAAGTTCACTAGTAATATTCCATCTCTAAATTCTTCGTAAAAATTCTCACTTGTCAATTCTATTGACCATATATTAATATAGTTGATATATCTAGTAATAAATATCTCAAATACCTCCATTTTTAATATAAATATATTTATATAATTTTATTCTATTTATTTAACTCGATCTTAAATGAATAACTTGTATTTATAACTAGAATAAATTCATACAAAAAAAAATAACAACTGTAAATTTATTATATATTTTAATTATTGCAACTTTTCCTCTTTATCTCTTAGTTCTTTATTTACTTAAACATAACGATTTCTTAAAATCCATTAATTTTTTGTAATTTTATTAATTACTCAAGTATTACAATCACTAATCTCTTTTTTTTATATATATTTCTTCTATTTTTATTATTTATTAATGTCAATCATGGATCTATTTTATAATCATTTGCATTTTTTTTTGCAACACCGCATGCAGATTGCATGCATACTGACACGTGTCAAATAATAACCAATGTGGACAAAAAAATAAACAAAACAGAATAATTAATTTCAGAGAAAAAAACAAATGAGAAAATAATAGCGCATTAGCATAGAATAGCTAATAAATGAATTTTGCTAGAGTACTTTCATTATTAAAGAAAAATTAGAGAAAAAAATTAACATAAAATTTAATAAATAATGAAATTAATTTTTCAAAGACTTTCTTTAACCTTCCCCCCCTCAGCATCCCCCCACCCATCAAATAATTTGTATAATACCACTAAAAAAAAGGCAAGATACGTAATTTGCCCGCCTAAAATTCCCCACATTTCTTAAATATTTTATATAATTTGGAGTAGTTAATAAAAATAAATATTTAATAGTAATTTTAATATATTAACTTATAAATATACTTGAAAATTTACTTAATTATATCTGGGATGAGGGGCAATATCTCCCTACATTCCGTGGAATTTACGTACTTTAGTGTCTATTTCGCTTTGTAGACGTCTACAATTAAATAAT
>NW_666860.1:0-3344 GCF_000006425.1 Cryptosporidium hominis TU502
TTTTTTTATAGATCTTAATTACCAAAATAAATTTATAATTTCGTCTTCTTAATTATCCTAGTGTACCGCCGCAATTATTACGGTTATTTTTGACATTTTGAAATGCATCGTCATAAACCAATATTAAAACAGTCCAACAATTTTTTTAAAGGTAAATCGTCCATACGCAAGAAATCAAGTCAAAGACTTAGAAAGTGTAATGAAAGTTCTTTTTTAAAGCCACTTTCTGGGAAAAATAGAGAAAATCAAAAAAATCAACTCAGAAAAAATAAAATAATTTCTAATAACTTAAGGAAAGAGGAAAAGGCGTGTCAGTTAGGAACTCCAATACTATGCACAATTATTCCGTTCAACTCTTATTGCGACCCTATTTCAGTTGTCAAAGTATTATCTAATTATATTTATCTTCATTATCCTGGAAACTCTGAATCTGAGATTCATTTTCAAAATAACTCTAATAGTGTATTCACATTTAATATAGGCAAGCATAAACTATCTATTTGTATTGCAGAATATAACAAAATTTTTGATACGTTAGACTTAATCAAATGCTCGGATTTTATCATAGCCTTATTCGGGTTTAACGATGAATTTCAAGCATTCGATGAAATTGGATATAAATTACTAAAATCGATAAAACTTCAAGGTCAAACCGATACCATAGGGCTTTTTTTCCATAATGGGAGTCATAATTTCGGCAATAAGATTTTAGATTGCGAAAAAGTATTTAAGAAATCATTCGAAATGGAATTTGAGAAGAATATGAAATTTTTCTCTCTACAGAAGGAAAATGATATTCGAAACTTGTTATCTTCAATTCCTAATATGGGTTATTCAAAAATATGTTTAAGAGAAGGAAGAGGCTACATGCTTTCGGAATCATCTAGCATTGTAGTAAATAATTATTCTAATGAAGAAAAACGTCAGCTCGTCATTAGAGGTTTTGTACGTGGAATAGGATTATCCATGAACTTTCCTGTCCATATAACTAATATTGGTGATTTCGTTATTGACGAAATTCGTCCCATAGATGATCCTCTGTATAGATCTTCTACTCCTCCTTCCAGCCATAATGAATTTATTCCTAGTGGTTTAAAAAACAATGAAATTTTAGATAAAGAACTTGTTGGAATTATTGGAATGGAAAATTCCATTTCTCTTGATGATAGCTCACATGAAAACTTCGGTAAATATGGTGAGTCTATGCACATTGATACTCCTAATAATTTATCTGCTAATGGTATTGAACACTATGAAGACAATTTAGATTTAGAATCAGAAATTGACAGTATGCACGAAATTCTGACTGATGAATCCGAAGATGAGTCTGAGATTTCTTCTGATGAAAAGAGAGTTGAAATAGAAACTATTTGCCGTACTCGTTTTAAAAAATATCGAGGATTAGAATCTCTGAGAACTTCCAACTGGGATCCGTTTGAAAATCTTCCAAGTGAATATTCCAAAATATTTGAAATTGACTCATTTAAAAAGACAGGAGAAATCTCCAGGAAAATCTATGTTGATAATTGCAATCAAGAAAATTTTAAAGGTAAATATTGCGAGATTAAATTATCCCCTGTATCTTCGGAAGCACAAAGAGCATTAAAAGATAAGAATGTTTCAAATCGAATAATAATTCTATCATCTATTTTACCTTTTGAAAGAAAAGTTGGGGTTATGAATTTTAGGATAAAAAGGACAGCTGAGAATAATGATTTAATCAAGAATAAAACACCATTGGTTTTACAAGCAGGGTTTAGGAGATTTTACATATGTCCTATAGTAAGTAATTGCCCTCGTATTTCATCTGCAACTAAAATAGAAAGGACTCAGATACTGAAGCAATGCAAAGTCTTGTTACATGGAGATTATTACATTATTTCATGCTACAGTACAATCGTTTTTCCCCCATGCCCTATTTTACTTTTTTCACTTCATGATATAAACTCTAATTATCAAAATAAAATTACTTATAAAAACTTCAAGCCTGGCAATTTTACATTAAATGATTGGCCTCTCGCATGGGGTGATGTCCTTGATGCAGACCCATATCGTGTTATTGTTAAAAGAATAGTGCTAGTTGGCAACCTATTTAAAGTAAGAAAATCGAAAGCTGTTGTAAGAAATATGTTTAACAATCCTGAAGACGTCAAGTGGTTCAAATCTGTTGGATTGAGAACTAGGAGTGGCATTAGAGGAATAATAAGAGAGCCTTTGGGCATGCATGGATATATGAAATGCTTATTCAGCAGACCAATACAGCAAAACGAAGTAGTAGGAATGCCATTATATAAACGAGTATTCCCTAAGTGGTTTCCAATTACATGGTTCGAAGATAATAACATTAGAATTAATTAAATTCTGACTATACTCTAATATTTTTGTATTTTAGGGGTAGCAATTAATAATGAATCACATTTCCCGAGGTTAATTAGTTCATTTATTTTTGAAAATGCAGCAATAAATTGCTCTGAATTGTCTTTCGATATACAGTCTATTTTGAACGAGGTACATTCTTCGTCTTTGCTTGAATTTAAATATAAATCCATATTACCATCTCGCCTAAATATTAGCTTACCAATAGAACCTGAGGGAGTGTCGTGTAGTAAAGTAGGAATAGAATTTTTGCTAATCTCGTAGCAGTTTTTTTTACTTTCAGGCATATATTTGGGTAATTGAAACACAGACCAGCCTTCCAATTTGCTGTGAATATTTTCGATCCTAGATTCAGCAATATGATTGCAGACACCTACGGTTCGGTTGTCAATTATTGGCTCAGCAGAAATATTATTGGACTGATCGTAAATTAAAATCTGTTTTCCTGATTTATTTAAGGCTTCAAATCTTTTAATAACCTTTATTGAAGGTAAATCAAAGCTTTGCAAACTATTAGTCCGTTCAACCTCTTCCAGGTCAGACTTCTCGTCAAACTTTATATTTCTCAATGAAATATCATTTGTTTGAGAGCTGTTATTTAAAACTTCGTTAGAATCGAACGCACTTATATTTGGAACAAATTTGGTGCCGTTGTTTATCGTAGCATCGTTAATGTTATTGCTCTTGTTTGAGAACTTTAACTTTTCATTTAACCTTGATGGTGTCTTGAATGATTGTAGTCTCCTCATAATAAATATTAAAAAAAAAAATCTTGCGCGGTCTCGATTTAAGTTGACTTTAGAGATGTCAAAACTACTCTATTTCGAGAATATGTTATTTTTGTGATGTGATAATTTTATAACATACGCACCACCAGATTCCAAAAAAACAAACAATACTGTTTACATTCTTTATTTATTAGAAGTTTAGTAATTCGAATGAATTTTCTACAGGTTTTTTCGACTTTA
>NW_666861.1:0-3345 GCF_000006425.1 Cryptosporidium hominis TU502
GATGGAATACTTGAGTCCTTTAATATCATCGAAATGTCAGAATGAGGCTGATATTTTAGAAATGAAAAAATTGAAGGAAGACCAAGATGAAACCTATTCTTCAAAGAAAAGAAGTATTAGAGGATCTTTTAAAGCCAGTGAGAGGTCTCAGAATCTGAATTATATCGCAAAAATGGATGACTTAGATCGTCTTTGCTCAAATATTGCAATTTTTGGAGAATGTAAGCTTGATCATAATATTTGTAAAAAAAGCCACAACATTGAAGAATTCTTAAAAATTAAACGTGAAGAAGCTGAAACGAAAATTCGTGATCATGAAGAATCTCTTCTAATTCAAAAGTCATGTCCTCTTTTTGAAAATTATGGAATTTGTCACCTTGGACTTAATTGTAAATTTGGACTTTCACATTTTAATGAATCTATTATGGCAAATGTTAATAGTAAAGGTGAAAAAGTTACTCCTGAGCATCTTGAAGAATTCTTTAATTCATTTGAGAAGAATACTATTGATATCCAATTAAGAACTGGGTTAAGACAAAGAACGATGAATTTTCCTAAAACCAAAGATTTTTTTGATAATTACACTTTAAGTACAAATAAAACTTTAAAAGATTGTGAAAAAAAGAATCCAAAACCAAATTGTAAAAAAGCCCAAAACTTTGACAATCCCTTATTAGTAGGTTTAAAAAACACTGATAACTCAACACCTCTTGATGAAAAGGGCCCAAATACTATTACTGAAACAAATAATCAACCAAATATTGAAATACCACAAGAATTAAAGCTTTCAACTGAAGATATGCTGATTGGAATCTCCATACATGAAAAAGAAAAATGTAAGCATAAAATCTTTAGAAATAAACTCATCCTTGCTCCACTTACTACCGTTGGAAATCTTCCATTTAGAAGACTTTGTTTAAAATTTGGAGCTGATGTCACTGTCAGTGAAATGGTATTATGCAATGAAATCCTTTCTGGAAAAGCTTCTGAGCTTGCATTACTTAAAAAAAGTCCAGAAGAAAAACATTTTGGTATTCAACTTGCTGGTGGTAACAAATCTACAATTATTAAAACTGGTGAATTCATTAATGAACATTGTGAATTTGACTTTATTGATATTAATGCTGCTTGTCCATTAAAATCTCTTCATGATAAAGGCGCTGGAAGTATACTTGTTGATAGAGTTTCAGAACTTGAAACTATGGTTAAAGGACTTAAAAAAGTTATGGATGGTAAACTTGTTACTGTCAAAGTTAGAATGAGTCATGGAGGATCACCTATTAATAAAAATCTTTCTGAAAAGGATTACTTCGAAAATTTTGAAAACTGGCCAGTAATTTACCATAATATGAAAACTCACAAAATTTTAAATATTCTTTGTGACTCTGGAATTGATGCTTTAACTATACATGGTAGAACTTCATTCCAAAGATATACTAAAGAAGCTGACTGGTCCTATATTAAATATTGTTCAGTATTAAATTCCAAATTATATTCAAACAAAGTTGCCAATAATATTCAAAGTAGTAATCATTCTCTTTTTTGTCCTTCAATCATTGGATGTGGGGATATTATTAATTTTCAAGATTACCAACAACATATCCAAAATGATCTTGTCGATTCTGTAATGATTGGAAGAGGAGCTTTACTAAAGCCCTGGATCTTTACTGAAATCAAAGAAAATAGGAATTGGGATATTTCTGCTAGTGAGAGATTTGACATTATCAAGCAATATGTCAATCTTGGACTCGAACATTGGGGTACCGATAAAAGGGGAATTGCGCTTACTAGAAGATTCCTACTTGAATTTCTTTCATTCTTCCACAGGTATATCCCAATTGGTATTCTTGAACAGCCTATTCATACTCAAAACTTTAATTGGAGAACACCCAAATATATTGGTAGAAATGATCTGGAAACTATGTTAGCGTCAAGTAACTCTAGTGATTGGATCAAAATCTCCGAAATGATACTCGGAAAAGTCCCCAGTGATTTTGTTTTTATCCCCAAACATAAAGCCAATAGCTCCCATTAATTTATTGCAATTTTATTAAATATTATAATAAATCGCATGCAGGCGGGCTTTTTTCTTATCTATAGTCTTTTTCTATATATTATATATTAGCTCACAGGTAAATATGCACTTTAATATCAAAAATGTTTTTTCATGATTGCGAGCAAAAAAAAGAGAACCTTCTCATATTTTCACACTTTACTCTTTAATCTTGGTTTATTATTTTCGACTGTCCCAATCTCTTATTGTCCACAATTTTCAAAATATTACTTCAGCTTTCTACCGGAAATATTATAATAATATAATTACTTATATTTATGTTATATAAATAAATATTATTATATTATTCTTAATATATATTACTTTTAATAGTAAATTTATGTATAATTTAGACTATTGGTAGCAGTTGGCGCCTTTTGGTTATCAACAAAAAGCTCTAGTAGGCGGAGAAAAATTATTGAAATCAAATTAGCACCAATTCCTTTACGAATTTATGAGAGATGAGAATATCTTGATTAATTTGAATACTTGAATTTGCTAAGAAGCTTATTATTGTTAGATGGAAAGAAACTCGAAAGCTTTGCAAATTTTATTCTTAATAATAAAATGTCAGTTTTGGAAGTTTGTAGTAAGCTTAGAAAGCCAGGATTACAGCTTTCAGAGCTATGTACATTAATTAACACTCTTGGAGACTGCTTGTTGTTTGAGATCTTGGATGGAAATCAGAATGTAGCTCAAATCAAATCTGGTTGGGAACAACTTATTGAGATTCTTATTCAAACAAACCACCCCACAGTGAGACATATTGCATTTCAGAATGTCAAATATATTCTAAATGGTAAAAATTGGATTTCTGAAAATAAACATGCTCTTTCTGAAATCTGTACTGGAGTTATTAAACTTTTATATCATTGGAATGAAAATATTCAACTGGAGATTTTGGATATAATTCTTCAAGATGAGTTTCCTATTGGAAAAAACAAGTTACCTCTAACCCAGCCATCCATCTTATCTTCCCTAATCAACTCTGATATTGAGATTTTGAATTACTTGCTTTCTTTGATGGTACAATATAATAACTGTCAATTTTATTTCGTAGTTCTGAAGATGCTTAACTCATTCAAATTTGCAATTAAAGATATTCAAACAAAAGAAGCTGTAAAGAGTATTGTTGATCAATTGTGCCAGCTTGAAAAGAATTTGAGCTTGGATGAAATTAATAGAAAAAAAACTATAAATGATGAAAACCTCCAATATATTAAAATGAATTGTGAATATTCAAATCAAGAATTTCTCGTCATCAATTTTGAAATCTTTAATAACATCCCAAA
>NW_666864.1:0-3371 GCF_000006425.1 Cryptosporidium hominis TU502
GATTTGTGAAAAGTCTCCAAACAAATTCACTTATAATCCGGAATATTCAAATCCTCAGAAAATATTGGTCTTGAAGATTAGTTATGAATCTAGTCCAATTTCTTAGATAGTTGATGATGAATACTTTGAAAATAAGACATTGATAAGGAATTCTCTGATTTTCAAGGATAAGTTTTCTGTGATTGAAACACCAGGACTTTCAATACCTTTAACTCCTTGTATAATTCAGATTGAAAGTACTTTGAGATCAAGATCTCCTTGTAACTCAATACTTTTCCCTTATTTAATGATTCAAGAGTTTGTTAATCCTTTAGGAATTGAGAATAATAATGGGATTATTAATGGTAATATTGTTAATAGTGGTACTATTAGTAGTAATAATAACAATAACAGTGATAAGAAGAATAAAAGTTCTTTTACTCCTATTAATACAATGGATGATATCATATATCCAACAAATCTTGAAGGTGTATTGGAAAAGATACTTGAAATTGAGCCTTTAGCTTTAAACTTTATTATTTCTGGTCGTGGTTATAAATTTCTAAAGATGATTTTAAAGTCGAATTATTATCTTGGATATCACTTCTTAACAACTTTAGTAACTTTTTGGACAGGTGGTTCCAAATTCCGTCAACATTGTGATATGCATCCAGGAAACATCCTTACAAGATTTCCCTCCAGTTGGAAAAAGTATAAATGGGAGAAATACTTAAAAAGTGTTTTAGATCACGTAGATCAGAGATACTTTTCTATTATTGATGTTGATTTTTCTTATGAAAGTGAAATGAAGATTACAAATTTGGAAGAAGATATTGAGAGACTTCCTGATAAGGACCCATGTAATCATCCTTCAGTAATAGAAAATAATAGTCAAGTATCTAGGAATGATTATGAGAGAATTATGTGTTTCTTTTGTGATTCTCATATGTCTCTTGAAACATTTACTGAAGTAATTTCAAATTCTTATCCTTCCAAGACAATATATTATGATCTTTCAACACATTATGAAGATATTATGAGAATTCACAATTATACAATGAATTATTGTGAAAAAGCAAAGAATATGATAAATGAATTAAAAGAAAGGGGAGAGGATGATCTTGCAACAGGGTTTAAGATGATTCAAAACTTAAGAAAAGTGATATGGAATTCAATTCTTGGACTTGAGAGATTTGATACATTTTCGGTTTCAGGTAATGAACTTGGAAATAATGATTTATTTAGTAGGTTTTTATTTTCAGGTTCTGGACCAAATTTAGAATCTTGGTTATCATTACAAAAATCATCAGAATTAAAGAATAAGAAGGAATTAATAACAAGGAATTTAAGAAGGGGAGATTCAATAATGGATAATGAGAACTCGTATTTATCTAATAATGATGATTTAAAGGAATCAGTTTTAGTAGAAAAGGGTCTTTCTTTACCAGTATTCCCAGAGAGAATAATGCCAGGAATGATTTCATCAATTCCAGAGCAGAGTTTAAGCTTTTACTGTACTGCAATATCAACAAGAAAGCTTTTAAACTCTCCATCATTAAAATTTACAGATCTTGTAAAAAAATTATTACAAAGATCATCATCTGAGGGATATATAAGAAAGATTCATTTTGGATCAAGTTTTGAAGAATTTGAATCAACAAAAAGTAAATTAGAATCTGTGGAGCATTCAAAATTAGCATGTATGGAGAATTATGAAAATAAAAGGATTGTAATGGAAATGATACCATTAATATATTCAAAAGCTGATATGGTTTGTCCGAAAGATATTTGTACAAGTGTTAAACATTATGATATTTTTGAATCAATAGTATTAGTTTATAGATACCGTTTGAGTCACTTAATTTCAACAGCTTATCATTTGGGAGATACTTATAGTAATTTTGAAGACCAAATGTTAAGTATTAAAGTTTGGATGGTAGAGAGAAAGAATGAAATAGGTAAGGATGGTTTAGATTTAAGCATAGCAGAGAAGAAGTTATTGAAATTAAATGAAGAAAAGATAAATTCTATATTAGAGCTATATCACTTTTGTATAAGAGATAGATTTTACAGTTCTTTATCTTATGGTCAATTAAAATGTAAAACAATACCAGAATTTGAAAAGTATGGAGAAGATTCGAATGGACTATTGATTTTGGAATTATCATCAATTTCTGATAGATCTTCAAGTAATATATTATTTCCATGGATTTACAATAGTGATTTTTCAATATTTGAATCAGAATTTTCATTTAAAGATGTGAATGGTATTTCTGTGATTGGTATTGTAAGACCTTTTGATCAAGGAGAAGGAATAGAGAATAATAATATAAAGGAAAGAAAAGTGTTTATACATAAAGGAGGTAAATTTATTTACAATTATAATTCAAGAATAGATGAATATAAGGCTCCTCCAAGTATTACAAACAAGATTTCAGAAGGACATGAACATTTATACAGGAATAGTTTTATTGGATATGATAAGATGGAAATAAATAGTTTGACAGTTTTTACATTAGATGAAGGTAAAAGAATAAGTTTTTATTCTTGGGTTAAAGAAATAATGAATGCAAGTACAGGTTTTTTTCAAGAGAAAGATTTAGGATTGTCAGGAATAGGTTTTTCTTCAATAAAGAAAAATTATCAGATTGAGTTAATAATTCTAGTTGGTTTTGTTGTGAAGACATTTAAGTCAATTTGGATTCCAAATCCAGAATGTAAGCATTATAGTAAGTTTAAGACAGTTTGTTTCCCAATGTTTTGTGGTTTGTCAAGCAAGAATATTATTTTAAATGTTGGTGATAACAGAAGAATTAGAGGGGTGAAGTTTTTATTTGGGCAAGATATTAAAGTAATAAATGCATATAATGATGTTACAGGTTTCAATTTCGAAGGCTCAGAATTACAGTTGAAAGGGAAATCAAAGTCTGAGCTTGAGGAGTTAGTTAGTCTAAGCCATATTTTGCCGCATTATTGTTTTGGAAATAATGATCAAGTTAATGATATGATAACAGTTGCATCAACTTTAGAGTATTTGACTACAGTAATTGCTACAGACGGTGCTTTGGACCCTTTAAAGTTATTTTCTTCAAATGTTGGCGATGTCTATTATAGGTACTTTAATATGACATTGGAGGAGATTTTAGGTCAAGTAAATAGATTTTGCGATATATTGCAAGCTTATTCAGGGTCAAAGAGCCGTGTATGTTAGTTTGTTGACGATTATGTTTTCTGAATAGAAATAGCCAATTATTTAATTTTGCTTTGGTTTTAAATTGGGCGGGCATATTTCGGATTTGTTAATTTTCTTTAAATTTTTTAAAAATATATTGAATTATGGAGGAGTTGGGTGGGTTAGATTTTGAATATTTTGATTGTTTGTAATGATATGG
>NW_666865.1:0-3371 GCF_000006425.1 Cryptosporidium hominis TU502
ATTGGTATTTTCACTCATATTTTCTGTATGAAATGAATTGATTCTAGAAACTGTCGAGTCTGATGATGATGATTTAACTTTTTTTAAGCATATTCTTGACGAATTTTTATCTATACCTTTTTCCTCTAAATCCAAATTCCTAACAAAATCTCTTATTGAAAATTCGAATATTTTTAGTGAGTTCTTATTTGATTGTTCCTCTAACTCAATTCTAGAAACTAGCTTGTTATCTGCTTCATTATGCTGAGTTATGTACCATAAACATAACTTTGTACAAAAATTATCAAGGCTATAATCCAATATTTTAAAGTATGAGTTACTGATGGGTATTATTAAAATATCATTTTCTCTCCTATTTAATTTTGAGTTATTTTCTTTCATTTTTTCAGATTTATCATCATTGGAATCTTCTTTTAATTCTACTACGTTAATTTCATTTTTATGCTCTTCTCTGACATGATTACTATTTGTTCTATTGAAAAAAATGGAATTTCTATTCCAACTTGTTTCTGCTTCTAATGGAAATTCTTCATCATAAACTTTTGCTAATATTCTTAAATTTTTCTCAAACTCAGTTACTGCTGTTGTTAACCAAGCCATAAATATCCATGGTTTAATTATTCCCAGAATACACAAGCTTATTGAGACGATTATCAGTAATCCTGCTGGAATAAAAATAGATGTTGTTATGAAGTCATTCAACAATTTGTATCTTCTAGATACATTCAAAACTATTTCTAAAAAGTATCGAACCAAATATAGAAAAATACAAACACTAGCTATTAACCAAACAAAAACTTGTATTAACAATATGTATTCTGGAGAAGATCCAAGAAACCACCAACTTATGCAATCTTTACCTTCTAAACCAACTATGGTTAAAGATAGAGATATACTTGTAACATAAAAAACTGATATTGCACTAGACCTTAATAACTTCTTGTTAACTATCTGTCTTACAGCTTTTATTGGAAGAAAAAGCTGAGCCACTATATACATTAATAATATGACCCATCTAAACAATAATAATATTAGAGATATCACCTGTATTAATATTGGATTATTCACACTATTTTGACCATCAAGCATTAATGAATAAAATTCACCATCTTCATTCTCTACTATATTTGAAAATGAATTTTCCAATACTGGGCAGTTACAATGATCTTTTCTTACTAAAAGTCTATCTCCATTTAATTCTTTTTTACTTCTTGAGGAATAGTTCTTTACTCCCCTTGTTTTTGGTACTCTTATACTTCTTTTCAAACTATTTTCTGACACACTCTTATCCAAAAACACATCTTGAATTACTATGTGAGAAATTGGATTCTTGATTAACATTATTAATATATTGTCATTCTTATCTACTGCCATCCTATCCATTGCATTGCTTTCTGTTGAGTTTGATTTGCTTATTGTTCTCAAATCATTATATTGGTTTTCATCAAGCAATACTCTTACCCATTCTTTTCCTGAATAAAACGAAACAAAATTAGGTATCAAATAATATATCTCCAAGATAAATGGTAGTAATATTGTGAGAATCAAAGTGGCGCGCAAAACATGTTTGCCTAAGGTTAGCTTTTGACTAGAATTAGCAATACCATTTTCGTTTCTCATTTCAACTCCAAAAATTCTTTTTTTTTAATTTAGTTGAATTCAGAAAAAAATACTTCAATTTTCTAATTTACTGAGCATATAATTAAAATACGGTTATACATATTTTCATTATATTTTTCATCTTAATTATTTTAACGTAAAATAACTTTGATCCTTTTTGTAAATTGTTATTTTCACTTGAATTTTATTAAATCAGAATGGAGAGAAAAAAGATCTTTATAAATTATTAATTTATCAATTTTACTAATGAACCAAAAAAAATAATATTATAAGTTCTTTTTCCTCAATTTTTTAAAAACAAAAACTGACACCTATTTCACTGTTTACCCATTTTATATTTGTGAGTCTTGATCAATTTAATTTAAATATATGCACCCTTTGACCAGGCAACTTTACCGCCAAAATCACATGTACATGAGGCTGTTTTGGCGGCAACATTGGAATAATTTTTGTTCACTCGATACCATATAAAAGTTAAATTGAATATAAATAAGATAATATATGATTGATTATAGTGCGCATAGTTAGTATTTTAGATAGTTTTCAGGTTGTGTTAGCGTCTTTATGATTAATCTAAGTTTTTCTATTTGTTTTTGAGTAGGATAATCAAAAAAATGAGGGGAAATTGTGATTATATGCAAATATGCAAAATAAAAAAAAAGTTTGCGAATAGATCAAAAATATTAATGTTTGTTTTTTTTTAAATTCAAGCTAAATAATCATTTAAATATTAATAAATGTGTGTGTGCTTATACAATTAAAGGGCTATATCAATTCAAGTTATATAATTTCTTAAATTTAAACGGATTTAACAGATAAATAATTTAATTGGTATTATTTCATGAAATTTAAAGGCAATAATATTAATTACGTAAAATAGTAGTAGAAATAAAACAGAAAGCTATGGATATGTATAATAACTTTGATAACAAAATTGAAAGTGATTATATCTCATTGGGAAGATTTAGTAATAACTACTTTAATATTTTAGATAATCAAAATTCCAATACTAATAATAGAAATGTCAGTAATAATCTCTTTAATGAATATTTTAACTTAGGCAATAAGAGGTTCTCATCTATATTAAGATTTTTAGTTATATTGGCTGCTTTTATTAGTTTACTAGTACTAATAAAATTACCAGTTAAAAATAGAATAGAATTGAGAAAGGAAATACTTGAAAATGCTCTACTTTTAAAGAAGAAACATGAGGGAAGAGCTTATAATAATTATGAAAATAAAAATGTGGAACAAATAGTAAATTCAACTCAAATGTCAAATGTGAAACAAAATAAAACAGGTTCATTAATTTTGGAGGATAGTGAAAGAGTGACAAATAGAAGCTCAATAATAGATATTAATGGCAATGTAACTAAGAAAGATAATGATCATATGATTAAAGATACTATCAATTTAGGAGGAAATACAAAGTTAGATGTAGTGAATTCAGTATTTGGAAGCAATTATAACACTTATGGTATAAATAAAAGAGCAGCAGAAAATGATATATGTAATGACAAAGATTACACAAAGAAAGTATTAAAACTGGTTTATGAACTTTCATATTTTGCTTTACCCAAAGATACTTTGAATATAAGAAAATTTGAAGCAAGTGATGTTAAAGTTTTTAATGAAGAAATGTGGGTAGTTTGTGATAATTCTTGGACGATTGGAAAATTTGGATTAAGCTTGACTCCTTTTTCGCATTCAAATAAACTGTTAAATATGCAAACAACAACATCTGGTGGAAA